>NC_079193.1:381499558-381699874 GCF_029499605.1 Hyla sarda
TCATAAATTTTATGATGCAAACATAATGTAGACATATTGTATATGTGAATCAAAAATTTTTTTGTCTGAATATCCATTTTCCTTACAAGCAGAGATATTCAAAGTTAGCAAAATTTTCATTTTTTTCATCAAATTTGGGGATTTTTCACTAAGAAAGGATGCAAGTTACCACAAAAAAATTACCACAATGTTAAAGTAAAATATGTCACGAAAAAACTATCTCGGAATCAGAATGATAAGTAAAAGCATTCCAGAGTTATTAAGGTGAAAAAGTGCTAAGTCCTTAAGGGGTTAAGCAGAACATAGTGAGAAAATAATCCAGCACAGGTTATAGGAAGTTTTGATAATGCGATAAAAAGCTCAAATCCACATTGAGTCTCCTGTTTTTGAAATAAAAAAAACAGTATCATTTTAGCTTCAAATGTTTTGACTAGGGGATAGTCTATAACCGCTGTGACCCACCCATTCCCCCATAAAATAACACCACCACCAAGTATGGTAGAAAAAGGCCACAGCAGTCCCAATTTATGAAATAACATATTTAAGAAAAATAAATAACTCTCATAAATAATTAGGTATTTACATTAATAACATTATCAACAGTGCAAAACAACCCTAAACACTATCCCAGCGGGAGGGGGACTTGAAGGCAGCACAAATCTTCAGTCTCCTACTTTACTCTTAACCGTACCTCACCTGACCCAAGGGCACCTCGTTCGGAGACCATTCCCCTTTGTGACCGCCCCCCGCAGGGATTTCCACCACCGGCTGGTACCACCCCAGCCCAACCATACTAATATCTCCAATACTCTTCTCCGGGTCTCTCCAATGCCTCCAAGTCCCTCTCCAGCCCCTGCTATAATGGGCACCAAGTGACACCTTACATGTGGTTGGCCACCCACAACTCCACGGCCCTCTCAACCACCTCCCCAATGGAAAGCGCCCACAAATCAGTCCCAATGGCATTCAAATGAACACCATCGGACACCATCAAATCTAGCAAAGGCAACTCCAACTCCCTATGCCGAACAACAAACCACCCATTCCGGTACCACCCATTAAGGCCCCGTACTGACCTCGCCTGATGCCAAACCAAGAACGCCACCATATCGGACCACACCAGCAAAATTCCCTGGAACAAAGCCCACAACCTTAACAAGTCCAATTTAATGTCACGAATGAGGGACCTGGACGTCCTCACCCCCAGGTTATTGCCCCAAGCATGCAACACTAAAACGTCCGGGGCCCTATCCACTCCCACATAATATTGGATAAATGACAGCAAATCCGCCCACAAAAGGCCCCCCTTCCCCAACCATCTAACCTGTGCCACCCCCCCTGTCAAGACCCATTCAGGCGAACATCCACACGCAAGACGCCCCTCCAGACGTACGAATGCCCCACGATCCACACAAGACACGGAGCGAGCCCTGCAAGATACAAACAGCAATTAAAGAGAAAACCACCTGCAACGAACCAACAAGCAATACATCCTTCAGCAAGCCCTTCTAAAGTAAGTGAGGCAGCACGAACAATCTAAAACACTCCTATTTCCACCGCCCAATTCTCCGAATAACCTCAGGCCCCAAACCCCAACGCGCCGCCTCTGTGCAGCTCCTATTCTAAACAATTGAGAGCTAAACTCCCCTGAGGGGCGACCCAACGCCCCCAAACAATGTCAAAAAATCTGCATAAACTGATACCGTTACAAAAACTCCCCATTCTCATGAACCAACAAGGCCCCTTCCCCCAGTGGGTGAAGCACCAGGAATGCCCTAAAACACTCCACTGGGCACATAATCAAGGCCAGACGAACTACAAAACCCCAACCCAACTGATCTGTCTTAGAGCGCCAAATGCGAAACTCCAACACCGAACCCTCAACCCGCACATCCAACACCAACAAGCCGTCAGCCACCTTCCTACTAGGGAAAACCAGCTCAGAGACCAGAAAGGCCCCGAAAAAAGCCAAAGCAAAGGCCAACCTAAACAACGCCACCTCAAACACAGAAAAACCCTCCTCCAACTCCAACAACAGAGAAAAAGACACCAGGCGCCGCGTATCCCGAACCCGACACCTGCCACGACTCCAGCCATTCATCCACACACCACTGATCCTGACAGTAGGCCCCAAACCCATGACTTCCTGACGTGTTGGTGAACAACTCAATGTCCCAATTGGACACTTGTTGCTCCACCATCAAAGACCGGCCATTATACACACCCAAAAATTCCTGGCCCATCAACAAGTCAGCCCGCAGATCAGCTGTCAGGCACACAAAATGCCAAGGCCGCCTAGCCCCTGCCGTGGCTGCAGCCAATCAGCGACAGAAAACATGCCCCATCGGCATGATCCGACACACAATATTAAGGCGGCCCAAAAACGACTGCAGATCGGGCAATTGAATCCTACATGCCCGAGCCGCCGACCCCACAGCAAACCGCAATTCCGCCAACTTCTCCTCTGGGAGCCGACATTCCATGGAAGCCATATCAATAATGATTCCAAGGAATCTCAACTCAGTAGCAGGCCGCTCCATTTTGTAAGGCGCCAAGAGCACCCCAAAGCAGGCCGCCGCCCTTTCCATGGTCTGCAGTAAGATAGCGCAAACCGCCGAACTATCCGGACCGATGAACAGGAAGTCATCCAGGTAATGCAAAACAGAAGCCACCTGTGACTCTCAGCATACCACCCATTCCAAAAATGTTGCAAAATATTCAAAGTACGCACATGAGATAGAGCAACCCATCGGGAGGCACATGTCCACAACCCCCCCCCCCCCCCACCCTCCCAACAACACCCCCAAAAAAACTGTCCAGATGCACTGGCAGGAGCCGAAATGCAGCTTCGATGTCAGACTTAGCAAGCAGCGCCCTGGCCCCATACCTCCGAACCCAAACCAAGGCCCTGTCGAAGGACATGTACGAAATCAATGCCGTCTTTCACTGATGCCCCGCAAGATGCGAGAGGTTGTGAATAAGGCAAAATTCCTTCGCCTCCTTCTTTGGCACCAAACCAAGGGGAGACAAACGCAATTCAGGAAAAGGAAGTTCCCGAAACGGGCTGGCCAACCAGCCAAAATTCACTTCCTTCAACAGTTTCTCCCGCACAACCTCCGGATGGCGAAACACCAAGGCCAAATTCCTCACTTCCCCACCGGGCACACCATATGACACAGAATCCGGAACCCTTCCTCAAACCAGCCTGCAAGAACAGGGCAACCCGCCTATCGGAGTACCGGGCAACATACGTAAGTATCCTTCCCACCATTACCGGTGTCCCCCCTCTTCTGGTCAGCACATCAAAGCGCATCAAAGCCAGCAAACCCTCAGGAACAGAGTGGGAGGAGGAAGCCGGAGGGTCCTGAACGGGACTCCCATGGCAGCGGCGTGAGCACCGCAACTTCGGAGGCCCCGAGCAACTGGGCCTCCAACCAGCCGGGTCCCCTCACCAGCACCTCCTCACGGACCCGACGCAGGAGCTCTTCCAGCAGCAGCCGGTAAACACGTCCTGCAACTTTCCCTGCTAGCGCTGCACTGCCCTCACACTCCTTCTTCCTGCCATTGTAAGCCCTCCCCTTAGGCCACCTCCCCCTCCGGTTAACCCCTACCTCTCTGCTGTTAATCCTCCCCCTGTCATGTGCCCCTCCGCTCCAGAGCTTCTTTCTCTTCTTTTTTGAGGTATACCTATGATGAAAATTACAGACCTCTCTCATCTTTATAAGTGGGAGAACCCGAACAATTGGTGGCTGACTAGATACTTTTTTGCCCCACTGTAGAGGATTATATAGGGTGCAGATTTCATATACAATGCAGTGGTGATTACAGTATATATATACAGGGCTTATAGTGATATGGGATATTATATGTGTATTATATATGTACTGTACCCTTAAGAAAGGAGATGCAGAGTAACCAGGTGATCCTGTTCGCCCCAATGAGAGTCCCCAAATTGCCCTGTATATAGTGTAGGAGGGAGGAGCTTCCCCAAGTTCTAGTTCAGTTCTGGACTAGTTTCAGTTCAGCTTAGAGCTATGTGCAGAGCTCCATGTGAGCTGCAGTGTGGAAAGGAGTGGGAAGAATTGTGAGGTGATGCCGAGGGAAACCTAAAGGCAGAGAAGCTCTTGGCAAATCATCCCGCCATTCTGCTAGTGTTCCCCATACAGTCGATGAGTGGTGTTGAGCGCGAATATTCCAAATGTGAATTTTTACCGTGAATATCGGCACTTTAGAATATTGTGATATAAATATTCGTAATGACGAAGATTTGTTTTTTTTCTTCACAGTAGACATCACAACAATGATCTGTACAGTGTATTAAAAAAAGTGATCGTCACTCCCTGCTTCCAGCTTGTGCTCCAATATTATTTACTGTGTGAGTCGGTGTGGAGCGCGAATATTTCGTATATGCGAATGTCGGCACTTCCAGAGGACACTGATCCCTCCCTTCTTTTAGCTTAGGGTAGGTTAGTTTAGCAGATATGTTCTAGTGTAGCGTATAGTGTTAGTTAGTTGAAAAATACACTGCTCAAAAAAATAAAGGTAACACTTAAACAACACAATGTAACTCCAAGTCACTGACACTTGTGTGAGATCCCACTGTCCACTCAGGAAGAACAATGATTGACAATCAATTTCACATGGAACAGACAACAGGTGGAAATTATAGGCAATTAGCAAGGCACCCCCAATAAAGTAGTGGTTCTGCAGGTGATGACCACAGACCGCTTCTCAGTTCCTATGCTTCCTGGCTGATGTTTTGGTCACTTTTGAATGCTGGCGGTGCTTTCACTCTAGTGGTAGCATGAGACGGAGTCTACAACCTACACAAGTGGCTGAGGTAGTGCAGCTCATCCAGGATGGCACATCAATGCGAGCTGTGAAGGTTTTCTGAAGGTTTTCTGTGTCTGTCAGCGTAGTGTCCAGAGCATGGGGGCGCTACCAGGAGACAGGCCAGTACATCAGGAGACGTGGAGGAGGCCATAAGAGGGCAACAACCCAACAGCAGGACCGCACTGCCAGAGCCCTGCAAAATGACCTCCAGCAGGCCACAAATGTGCATGTGTCCACTCAAACGGTCAGAAACAGACTCCATGAGGGTGGTATGAGGGCCCGACATCCACAGGTGGGGGTTGTGCTTACAGCCCAACACCGTGCAGGACGTTTGGCATTTGCCAGAGAACACCAAGATTGGCAAATTCGCCACTGGCGCCCTGTGCTCTTCACAGATGAAAGCAGGTTCACACTGAGCACATGTGACAGAGTCTGGAGATGCCGTGGAGAACGTTCTGCTGCCTGAAACATCCTCCAGCATGACCGGTTTGGTGGCGGGTCAGTAATGGTGTGGAGTGGCATTTCTTTGGGGGGCCGCACAGCCCTCTATGTGCTTGCCAGAGGTAGCCTGACTGCCATTAGGTACCGAGATGAGATCCTCAGACCCCTTGTGAGACCATATGCTGGTGCGGTTGGCCCTGGGTTCCTCCTAATACAAGACAATGCTAGACCTCATGTGGCTGGAGTGTGTCAGCAGTTCCTACAAGAGGAAGGCATTGATGCTATGGACTGGCCGCCTGTTCCCCTGAATCCGATTGAGCACATCTGGGACGTCTCGCTCCATCCACCACAGACTGTCCAGGAGTTGGCGGATGCTTTAGTCCAGGTCTGGGAGGACATCCCTCAGGAGACCATCCCCCACCTCATCAGGATCATACCCAGGCATTGTAGGGAGGTCATACGGGCACGTGGAGGCCACACACACTACTGAGCCTCATTGGGACTTGTATTAAGGACATTACATAAAGTTGGATCAGCCTGTAGTGGGGTTTTCCACTGTGATTTTGAGGGTGACTCCATATTCAGACCTCCAGGGGTTGATGATTTCCATTGATAATTTTTGGTGATTTTGTTGTCACATTCAACTATGTAAATAGGAAAGGATTTCAGACAATTAGTTCATTCATTCAGATCTAGGACGTGTTATCTTAGGGTTCACTTAATTTTTTTGAGCAGTGTATAATCGTGCATGCGCACTATACTAATTTAATTACGATTTTCGCATGGAAAAAAAAGTGAACGAACATAGTGAATATGCGAATTTTGCATACATAGGACGAATATTCGTCCATATATTCGTAAAATACCGCAAACTCGAATATGGCCCCTGCCGCTCATTGCTTTTGAGTCATACCCTGGAGGTGTCAGTGAAATTGGACCTTAGCAGAACCTTAGTCAGCATGGGATATCTCTTAACCCCTTAAGGACTCAGGGTTTTTCCGTTTTTGCACTTTCGTTTTTTCCTCCTTACCTTCTAAAAATCATAACCCTTTCAATTTTCCACCTAAAAATCCATATTATGGCTTATTTTTTGCGTCACCAATTCTACTTTCCAGTGACATTAGTCATTTTACCCAAAAATTCACGGCGAAACGGAAAAAAAAATTATTGTGCGACAAAATCGAAGAAAAAATACCATTTTGCAACTTTTGGGGGCTTCCGTTTCTACGCAGTGCATATTTCGGTAAAAATTACACCTTATCATTATTCTGTAGGTCCATACGGTTAAAATGATCCCCTACTTATTTAGGTTTGATTTTGTCGCACTTCTGGAAAAAATCATAACTACATGCAGGAAAATGTATACGTTTAAAAATGTCATCTTCTGACCCCTATAACTTTTTTATTTTTCCATGTACAGGGCGGTATGAGGGCTCATTTTTTGCGCCGTGATCTGAAGTTTTTATCTTTATGATTTTTGTTTTGATCTGACTTTTTGATCACTTTTTATTCATTTTTTAATGGTATAAAAAGTGACCAAAAAACGCTTTTTTGCACTTTGGAATTTTTTTTTTACGAGTACGCCATTGACCGTGCGGTTTAATTAATGATATATTTTTATAGTTCGGACAGTTACGCACGCGGCGATACCATATATGTTTATTTTTATTTACACTGTTTTATTTTTTTTATGGGAAAAGGGGGGTGATTCCAACTTTTATTAGGGAAGGGGTTAAATGACCTTTATTAACACTTTTTTTTGACTTTTTTTTTGCAGTGTTATAGGTCCCATAGGGACCTATAACACTGCACACACTGATCTCTTATACTGATCATTGTTATCCCATAGGGACCTATAACACTGCACACACTGATCTCTTATACTGATCATTGTTATCCCATAGGGACCTATAACACTGCACACACTGATCTCTTATACTGATCATTGTAATCCCATAGGGACCTATAACACTGCACACACTGATCTCTTATACTGATCATTGTTATCCCATAGGGACCAATAACACTGTGCACACTGATCTCTTATACTGATCATTATCCCATAGGGACCAATAACACTGCACACACTGATCTCTTATACTGATCATTGTTATCCCATAGGGACCTATAACACTGCACACACTGATCTCTTATACTGATCATTATTATCCCATAGGGACCTATAACACTGCACACACTGATCTCTTATACTGATCATTGTTATCCCATAGGGACCAATAACACTGTGCACACTGATCTCTTATACTGATCATTGTTATCCCATGGGGACCTATAACACTGCACACACTGATCTCCTATGCTGATCACTGGCGCCTGTGATCAGTGTTATCGGCACTTGACTGCTCCTGCCTGGATCTCAGGCACGGAGCAGTCATTCGTCGATCGGACAGCGAGTGTTACGCCGAGCGCTCCGGGTTCCCGCTCCTCCCCGGAGCGCTCGCTTCACTCCCTCCGCTGCAGCGCTCCGGTCACGTCCTCTGACCCGGGGCGCTGCGATCCTGCTGCCAGCCGGGATGCGATTCGCGATGCGGGTAGCGCCCGCTCGCGATGCGCACCCCGGCTCCCCTACCTGACCCGCTCCCCGTCTGTTCTGTCCCGGCGCGCGCGGCCCCGCTCCCTAGGGCGCGCGCGCGCCGGGTCTCTGCGATTTAAAGGGCCACTGCGCCGCTGATTGGCGCAGTGGTTCCAATTAGGGTTTTCACCTGTGCACTTCCCTATATTACCTCACTTCCCTTGCACTCCCTTGCCGGATCTTGTTGCCTTAGTGCCAGTGAAAGCGTTCCTTGTGTGTTCCTTGCCAGTGTTTCCAGACCTTCTGCCGTTGCCCCTGACTACGATCCTTGCTGCCTGCCCCGACCTTCTGCTACGTCCGACCTTGCTTCTGCCTACTCCCTTGTACCGCGCCTATCTTCAGCAGCCAGAGAGGTGAGCCGTTGCTAGTGGATACGACCTGGTCACTACCGCCGCAGCAAGACCATCCCGCTTTGCGGCGGGCTCTGGTGAAAACCAGTAGTGGCTTAGAACCGGTCCACTAGCACGGTCCACGCCATTCCCTCTCTGGCACAGAGGGTCCACTACCTGCCAGCCGGCATCGTGACAGTAGATCCGGCCATGGATCCCGCTGAAGTTCCTCTGCCAGTTGTCGCTGACCTCACCACGGTGGTCGCCCAGCAGTCACAACAGATTGCGCAACAAGGCCAACAGCTGTCTCAACTGACCGTTATGCTACAACAGTTGCTACCACAGCTTCAGCAGTCATCTCCTCCGCCAGCTCCTGCACCTCCTCCGCAGCGAGTGGCCGCTCCTGGGATACGCTTATCCTTGCCGGATAAATTTGATGGGGACTCTAAGTTTTGCCGTGGCTTCCTTTCCCAATGTTCCCTGCATCTGGAGATGATGTCGGACCTGTTTCCCACTGAAAGGTCTAAGGTGGCTTTCGTAGTCAGTCTTCTGTCCGGAAAAGCCCTGTCATGGGCCACACCGCTCTGGGACCGCAATGACCCCGTCACTGCCTCTGTACACTCCTTCTTCTCGGAAATCCGAAGTGTCTTTGAGGAACCTGCCCGAGCCTCTTCTGCTGAGACTGCCCTGTTGAACCTGGTCCAGGGTAATTCTTCCGTTGGCGAGTATGCCGTACAATTCCGTACACTTGCTTCAGAATTGTCCTGGAATAATGAGGCCCTCTGCGCGACCTTCAAAAAAGGCCTATCCAGCAACATTAAAGATGTTCTGGCCGCACGAGAAATTCCTGCTAATCTACATGAACTTATTCACCTAGCCACTCGCATTGACATGCGTTTTTCTGAAAGGCGTCAGGAACTCCGTCAAGATATGGACTCTGTTCGCACGAGGCGTTTCGTCTCCTCGGCTCCTCTCTCCTCTGGTCCCCTGCAATCTGTTCCTGTGCCTCCCGCCGTGGAGGCTATGCAGGTCGACCGGTCTCGCCTGACACCTCAAGAGAGGACACGACGCCGTATGGAGAACCTCTGCCTGTACTGTGCTAGTACCGAACACTTCCTGAGGGATTGTCCTATCCGTCCTCCCCGCCTGGAAAGACGTACGCTGACTCCGCACAAAGGTGAGACAGTCCTTGATGTCTACTCTGCTTCTCCACGTCTTACTGTGCCTGTGCGGATGTCTGCCTCTGCCTTCTCCTTCTCTACAGTGGCCTTCTTGGACTCTGGTTCTGCAGGAAATTTTATTTTGGCCTCTCTCGTCAACAGGTTCAACATCCCAGTGACCAGTCTCGCCAGACCCCTCTACATCAATTGTGTAAATAATGAAAGATTGGACTGTACCATACGTTTCCGCACGGAGCCCCTTCTTATGAGCATCGGATCTCATCATGAGAGGATTGAACTTTTGGTCCTCCCCAATTGCACCTCGGAGATTCTCCTTGGACTTCCCTGGCTTCAACTTCATTCCCCAACCCTGGATTGGTCCACTGGGGAGATCAAGAGTTGGGGGTCCTCTTGTTCCAAGAACTGTCTAAAACCGGTTCCCAGTAACCCTTGCCGTAACTCTGTGGTTCCTCCAGTAACCGGTCTCCCTAAGGCCTATATGGACTTCGCGGATGTTTTCTGCAAAAAACAAGCTGAGACTCTACCTCCTCACAGGCCTTATGATTGCCCTATCGACCTCCTCCCGGGTACTACTCCACCCCGGGGCAGAATTTATCCTCTCTCTGCCCCAGAGACTCTTGCCATGTCCGAATACGTCCAGGAGAATCTAAAAAAGGGCTTTATCCGTAAATCCTCCTCTCCTGCCGGAGCCGGATTTTTCTTTGTGTCCAAAAAAGATGGCTCCCTACGTCCTTGCATTGACTACCGCGGCCTTAATAAAATCACGGTTAAGAACCGCTACCCCTTACCCCTCATCTCTGAACTCTTTGATCGCCTCCAAGGTGCCCACATCTTCACTAAATTGGACTTAAGAGGCGCCTATAACCTCATCCGCATCAGAGAGGGGGACGAGTGGAAAACGGCATTTAACACCAGAGATGGACACTTTGAGTATCTGGTCATGCCCTTTGGACTGTGCAATGCCCCTGCCGTCTTCCAAGACTTTGTCAATGAAATTTTTCGTGATCTATTATACTCCTGTGTTGTGGTATATCTGGACGATATCCTAATTTTTTCTGCCAATCTAGAAGAACACCGCCAGCATGTCCGTATGGTTCTTCAGAGACTTCGTGACAACCAACTCTATGCCAAAATTGAGAAATGTCTGTTTGAATGCCAATCTCTTCCTTTTCTAGGATATTTGGTCTCTGGCCAGGGACTACAGATGGATCCAGACAAACTCTCTGCCGTCTTAAATTGGCCACGCCCCTCCGGACTCCGTGCTATCCAACGCTTTTTGGGGTTCGCCAATTATTACAGGCAATTTATTCCACATTTTTCTACCATTGTGGCTCCTATCGTGGCTTTAACCAAGAAAAATGCTGATCCCAAGTCCTGGCCTCCTCAAGCAGAAGACTCCTTTAAACGACTCAAGTCTGCCTTTTCTTCGGCTCCCGTGCTCTCCAGACCTGACCCTTCCAAACCCTTCCTATTGGAGGTTGATGCCTCCTCAGTAGGAGCTGGAGCTGTTCTTCTACAAAAAAATCCTTCCGGGCATGCTGTCACTTGTGGTTTTTTCTCTAGGACCTTCTCTCCAGCGGAGAGGAACTACTCCATCGGGGATCGAGAGCTTCTAGCCATTAAATTAGCACTTGAGGAATGGAGGCATCTGCTGGAGGGATCAAGATTTCCTGTTATTATCTACACCGACCACAAGAACCTCTCCTACCTCCAGTCGGCCCAACGGCTGAATCCTCGCCAGGCCCGGTGGTCTCTGTTCTTTGCCCGATTTAATTTTGAGATTCACTTTCGTCCTGCCGATAAGAACATTAGGGCCGATGCTCTCTCTCGTTCCTCGGATGCCTCAGAAGTTGATCTCCCTCCGCAACACATCATTCCACCTGACTGCCTGATCTCCACTTCTCCTGCCTCCATCAGGCAGACTCCTCCAGGAAAGACCTTTGTTTCTCCACGCCAACGCCTCGGAATCCTCAAATGGGGTCACTCCTCCCATCTCGCAGGTCATGCGGGCATCAAGAAATCTGTGCAACTCATCTCCCGCTTCTATTGGTGGCCGACTCTGGAGACGGATGTTGGGGACTTTGTGCGAGCCTGCACTATCTGTGCCCGGGATAAGACTCCTCGCCAGAAGCCCGCTGGTTTTCTTCATCCTCTGCCTGTCCCCGAACAGCCTTGGTCTCTGATTGGTATGGATTTTATTACTGATTTACCCCCTTCCCGTGGCAACACCGTTATTTGGGTGGTCGTTGATCGATTCTCCAAAATGGCACATTTCATCCCTCTTCCTGGTCTTCCTTCTGCGCCTCAGTTGGCTAAACAATTTTTTGTACACATTTTTCGTCTTCACGGGTTGCCTACGCAGATTGTCTCGGATAGAGGGGTCCAATTTGTGTCTAAATTCTGGAGGGCTCTCTGTAATCAACTCAAGATTAAATTAAATTTTTCCTCTGCATATCATCCCCAGTCCAATGGACAAGTAGAAAGAATTAACCAGATCCTGGGTGATTATTTGCGACATTTTGTTTCCTCCCGCCAGGATGACTGGGCAGATCTCCTTCCATGGGCCGAATTTTCGTATAACTTCAGGGTCTCTGAATCTTCCTCCAAATCCCCATTTTTCGTGGTGTACGGCCGTCACCCTCTTCCCCCCCTCCCTACCCCCTTGCCCTCTGGTCTGCCCGCTGTGGATGAAATTTCTCGTGACCTTTCCATTATATGGAGAGAGACCCAAAATTCTCTCTTACAGGCTTCTTCACGCATGAAGAGGTTCGCGGATAAGAAAAGAAGAGCTCCCCCCGTTTTTTCCCCTGGAGACAAGGTATGGCTCTCCGCTAAATATGTCCGCTTCCGTGTCCCTAGCTACAAGTTGGGACCACGCTATCTTGGTCCTTTCAAAATTTTGTGTCAAATTAATCCTGTCTCTTATAAACTTCTTCTTCCTCCTTCTCTTCGTATCCCTAATGCCTTTCACGTCTCTCTTCTCAAACCACTCATCCTCAACCGTTTTTCTCCCAAATCTGTTCCTCTCACTCCTGTTTCCGGCTCCTCGGACGTCTTCTCGGTCAAGGAAATTTTGGCTGCCAAAAAGGTCAGAGGAAAAAATTTTTTTTTAGTAGACTGGGAGGGTTGTGGTCCTGAAGAGAGATCCTGGGAACCTGAGGACAACATCCTTGACAAAAGTCTGCTCCTCAGGTTCTCAGGCTCCAAGAAGAGGGGGAGACCCAAGGGGGGGGGTACTGTTACGCCGAGCGCTCCGGGTTCCCGCTCCTCCCCGGAGCGCTCGCTTCACTCCCTCCGCTGCAGCGCTCCGGTCACGTCCTCTGACCCGGGGCGCTGCGATCCTGCTGCCAGCCGGGATGCGATTCGCGATGCGGGTAGCGCCCGCTCGCGATGCGCACCCCGGCTCCCCTACCTGACCCGCTCCCCGTCTGTTCTGTCCCGGCGCGCGCGGCCCCGCTCCCTAGGGCGCGCGCGCGCCGGGTCTCTGCGATTTAAAGGGCCACTGCGCCGCTGATTGGCGCAGTGGTTCCAATTAGGGTTTTCACCTGTGCACTTCCCTATATTACCTCACTTCCCTTGCACTCCCTTGCCGGATCTTGTTGCCTTAGTGCCAGTGAAAGCGTTCCTTGTGTGTTCCTTGCCAGTGTTTCCAGACCTTCTGCCGTTGCCCCTGACTACGATCCTTGCTGCCTGCCCCGACCTTCTGCTACGTCCGACCTTGCTTCTGCCTACTCCCTTGTACCGCGCCTATCTTCAGCAGCCAGAGAGGTGAGCCGTTGCTAGTGGATACGACCTGGTCACTACCGCCGCAGCAAGACCATCCCGCTTTGCGGCGGGCTCTGGTGAAAACCAGTAGTGGCTTAGAACCGGTCCACTAGCACGGTCCACGCCATTCCCTCTCTGGCACAGAGGGTCCACTACCTGCCAGCCGGCATCGTGACAGCGAGGAGGCAGGTAAGGTCCCTCCCGGTGTCCTGTAAGCTGTTTGGGACGCCGCGATTTCACCGCCGCGGTCCCGAACAGCCCGACTGACTAGCCATGATACTTTCACTTTCGCTTTAGAAGCAGCGGTCAGCTTTGTCCGCCGCTACTAAAGGATTAATACCGCACATTGCCGCGATCGGTGATTTGTGGTATTAACCGCGGGTCCCGGCCGCTGATGAGCACCGGGACCGACACGATGTGATGCGGGGTTGCAGTGCGACCCCCCTATTTCGCGGGAGCCGGCGCAGGACGTAAATATACGTCCTTCGTCATTAAGGGGTTAAAGGGGTAGTCCAGTCCTGAAAAACTTATCCCCTGTCCTAAGGATGGGGGATAAGTTTCAGATCACGGGGGGTCTGACCACTGGGGCCCCCGTGATCTCCTGTATGGGGCCCCAGCAGGGAAGGGGGCGTGCTGACCACCGCATGAAGCGGCGGTCGACACCCCCCCCCTCAATACAGCGCTATGGCAGAGCCGGAGATTGCCGAAGGTAGCGCTCCAGCTCTGCCATAGAGTTGTATTGAGGGGGCGTGTCAGCTGCCACTTCGTGCGGTGGTCAACATGGCCCCTTCCCTGCTGGGGCCCCATACAGGAGATCATGGGGGACCCCAGTGGTCGGACCCCCCGCTATCTGAAACATATCCCCTATCCTTTGGATAGGGGATACGTTTTTCAGGACTGGACTACCCCTTTAATCTCTCAAGTCTATTCAAGTGGGTGAAAAGCACCATAAGTCCCAGCAAGGCAACAGGGCATCCCTTCTACTCTGCTCCATACTGTGAGTATTGTATCATCTGCTCCTGCCTTAGTAAAAGACAGTTATCCGTAACCTGTCGTTGGTGTGTGTATTGCCTCGTACCTGGCCCAGGAGAAGCTGTCTCCACCTCGGACCGTGTACAGGTAAACAGTGCCCTGGCGTCATGACCTGACAAGTATAACCCCTCATATCACCACAGAGAGAGAGAGAGAGAGAGAGAGGAGTATACAGAGCTTAGACTTCATATACATGAAGCTGTCCGGCCATGCTGGGAGAGGTTGTTTTGCAACAGCTGGAGGTACCCTGGCTATGAAACACTAGACCAGCTAATAGTTGTACAGTTTAGTTTCAGGCAACTAATATGATCTGGGTTAGGCCTGTCTAGCTGTCTAAAGATGTGATCATTTAGGTATTGAGGCTAAAAGTCACAACCAAACTCGGGTCATTGTCTGTCAAGTTCCCTTTTACTAAAGATTAAGGTGTTAACCCTCCTATGCCCAGACATTCCCCTAGAAATGACTCATAGACGTGTGGGTGATGACACAGGTTGATGACACGAGGGTGATGACACGAGGGGGGGGTGGGGGAAGGGTGATGACCCGGGGGGGGGGGGGAAGGGTGATGACCCGGGGGGGGGGGGGTTTGGGGAAGGGTGATGACCCGGGAAGGGGGGGAAGGGTGATGACCCGGGGGGGGCTGGGGGAAGGGTGATGACCCGGGGGGGGGGGGGGGGGGCGATGAGGCGCTGATACTGCAGAGATTACATTGATACTTCCTATATCTCACATTACTTCCAGCTGTTTATTCCAGTGCATAATGATTATATATACCTGGGGGATATGATATCTTATGGAAAGCTCCTGGGCCCCACCTACCATGTGCCATAGGCTCCTGACCCCAGTGCAAAACAGGGCCCCCACCTACCATGTGCCATAGACTCCTGACCCCAGTGCAAAACAGGGCCCCCACCTACCATGTGCCATAGACTCCTTACCCCAGTGCAAAACAGGGCCCCCACCTACCATGTGCCATAGGATTCTTACCCCAGTGCAAAACAGGGCCCCCACCTACCATGTGCCATAGACTCCTTACCCCAGTGCAAAACAGGGCCCCCACCTACCATGTGACATAGGCTCCTGAACTCCAGGGTAAACAGGGCCCCCACCTACCATGTGACCTAGGCTCCTGAAGTCCAGGGTAAACAGGGAACCCACCTGCCATAGGCTACTGAACCCCAGGGCAAACAAGGACCCATCCTACCATGTGCCATAGGCTCCTGAACTCCAGGGTAAACAGGGCCCCCACCTACCATGTGACATAGGCTCCTGAAGTCCAGGGTAAACAGGGAACCCACCTGCCATAGGCTCCTGAACCCCAGGGCAAACAAGGACCCATCCTACCATGTGCCATAGGCTCCTGAACTCCAGGGTAAACAGGGCCCCCACCTACCATGTGACATAGGCTCCTGAACTCCAGGGTAAACAGGGAACCCACCTGCCATGTGCCATAGGCTCCTGAACCCCAGGGCAAACAGGGCCCCCACCTACCATGTGCCATAGGCTTCTGAACTCCAGGGTAAACAGGGCCCTCACCCGCCATAGGCTCCTTAACCCTAGGGCAAACAAGGACCCATCCTACCATGGTGACATAGGCTTCTAGGCCTCAAAAGAAGCAGGGTCCTATTTACCATGTGCCATAGACTTCCCGACCTCAGTGCAAACAAGGACACATCCTACCATGTTCCTTTTATAATACTGGTAATTTCTTATGTTAAGTTAATGGGTTCTATCCCGTTCTGTCCTACAAGATAGGGCGCAATAAACTCTGGGCCCTTATGTGGTAGAATGGGAGGGCGGCAGCACCAGTAAGGGATGGTTTTTGTTGCCCTCTTGGAGGTTGTGAAGGCATGGAGCGGCACCAGCTGGAGGCCCATACTTATTTCTGGGGTCCCCGGGGCCCTGTGTATGACAAGTTCTGGGCTCCATCCCTGGCACGGTGAGATGTTGTACGGCCCTCCTGAAGTAGGATAAGTATAACATTACTCCTCAGGTATCGGCCTTATCATCCCGCTGTATTAGGACACTTTGCTCTGTCAGGTGACCGCGCTCACGATAACCATGGCTTCATCTTTACATCCGCCGTCTGTTGTTATTTCCTCTATGACTAATGGGACTGGATGCAGAACGTTCCTCCCAGGTAAATCCTATTAGATGGCGGCAGCGTTCAGCCTTTACATGGGCTCGGCCCTTTTGTCCTTTGGTTTTGTCTTGTTTATTGTTGTGATTTTACGTCTCGGGTTTACAGGTTGGTGACTTGAGATTGTCGCAGGCGCTGCCCTCGCAGGAATGCCTTTCATGACATTATTTGGACCATGAACTTATTTCTTGTTATTCTCTATACATGAGGCGTGCCATGGGGAGACTGGGACTCCAGCATAAAACATTGGTGCAAATACTTCACACTAAAGTGAATCTGTCGGCTGCAGCTCACGTTCCACACTGCTGACCCTATTAGGTGCTTTTAGGAGACACTTGGTCCCCTTTATATCTCTCTGTGCTTCCATAGTGTAAATAAATGCTTTTATTGGCTGGTGCCAAATGTCAAAGAGGCGTTACCAAGCCCCTGAAGTGCTGAGGACTGGAACACCTCTTCACTCCCCCTCCCACCCCTGTCCCTTCTTGATTGACAGTCAGGGGGAAGCCGAGCCCTGCTTATACATCTCAAATCTGTGCACAATCTGTTTACACAGCACAGGGATATTTGGAAACAGGGCTTGGCTTCCAGCTGAATGTCATGCAAGCAGAGACAAGGATCTCATATCTATCTATCTCATATCTATCTATCTATCGCATATCTATCTATCTCATATCTATCTATCTATCTCATATCTATCTATCTATCGCATATCTATCTATCTCATATCTATCTATCTATCTCATATATATCTATCTCATATCTCTCTATCTATCTCCTATCTATCTCCTATCTATCTATCTCCTATCTATTTATCTATCTATCTCATATCTATCTATCTTATCTCTATCTCATATCTATCTATCTCATATCTATCTTTCTCATATATATCTGATATCTATCTATTTATCTATCTCGTATCTATATATCTGTCTATCTATCTATCTAACTCACATCTATCTATCTCATATCTATCTATCTCATATCTATCTATCTATTTATCTATCTTGTATCTATCTCACTCACATCTATCTATCTATCTCATCTCTATCTACAGTGGGGAACAAAAGTTTGGGCACCCCAGGTAAACGTTTGTATTAATGCATAAAGAAGCCAAGGAAAGATGGAAAAATCTCCAAAAGGCATCAAATTACAGATTAGAGATTCTTATAATATGTCACCAAAAGTTACATTTTATTTCCATCATTTACACTTTCAAAATAACAGAAAACAAAAAAATGGCGTCTTCAAAAGTTTGTGCCCCCTGCAGAGTTAATATCTTGTACTGCCCCCTTTGGCAAGTATCACAGCTTGTAAACGCTTTTTGTAGCAGCCAAGAGTCTTTCAATTCTTGTTTGAGGTATCTTTGCCCATTCTTCCTTACAAAAGTCTTCCAGTTCTTTGAGATTTCTGGGCTAGATAGATATGAGATAGATAGATAGATAGATAGATAGATAGATAGATAGATAGATAGATAGATATGAGATAGAGATAAGATAGATAGATAGGAGATGGATAGATAGATAGGAGATAGATAGAGAGATAGGAGATAGATATATATGAGATCGATAGATAGATAGATATGAGATAGATAGATAGATAGATATGAGATAGATAGATAGATAGATATGAGACAGATAGATAGATAGATAGATAGATAGATATGAGATAGATAGATAGATAGATAGATATGAGACAGATAGATAGATAGATAGATATGAGATAGATAGATAGATATGAGATAGATATTAGATAGATATGAGATAGATAGATAGATATGAGATAGATCGATAGATAGATATGAGATAGATAGATAGATAGATAGATATGAGATAGATAGATATGAGATAGATAGATAGATAGATATGAGATAGATAGATAGATAGATATGAAATAGATATTAGATAGATAGATGTGAGATAGATAGATAGATATGAGATAGATAGATATGAGATAGATAGATATGAGATAGATAGATAGATATGAGATAGATAGATAGATAGATAGATATGAGATAGATAGATAGATAGATAGATAGATATGAGATAGATAGATAGATAGATAGATATGAGATAGATATTAGATAGATAGATGTGAGATAGATAGATATGAGATAGATAGCTATGAGATAGATAGATAGATATGAGATAGATAGATATGAGATAGATAGATATGAGATAGATAGATAGATAGATAGATATGAGATAGATATGAGATAGATAGATATGAGATAGATAGATATGAGATAGATAGATAGATAGATAGATATGAGATAGATAGATATGAGATAGATAGCTATGAGATATATAGATAGATATGAGATAGATAGATATGAGATAGATAGATAGATAGATAGATAGATAGATAGATAGATATGAGATAGATAGATAGATTAGATGTGTGTTTTTTCCTTTCGACAGACCACAATAATCCTTTCTGAAGGTTCTCGTGTTATTAGTGGCGCCCATTACTGACTTTACTACAGGGCCCAATGGTGATTTCTTACACCCCTAAATACTGATCCATATGTGATATTCTGTACAATAGATAGAACATCCCCCATGCTTTACACTGCAGGGTTCAGCTGACTTTCACTTACTCTGTGTGAGGCCTCTATGTCCACAGGATGTTATAAATTATAATTTGTTTCACAGATGTAAATTACGTCATATAAATGATATTATACAATGTTATTAATATTCACAAGTTATTATAATAATCTCAATCTTCACACCCGGCAGATGACATTTACTCTCAGGCCAAATAAAACCACAAAACTATCATCCCCTGTCTGAGCCCTCTGTGAGTCACAGTGGAATTCCCCGACCAGCGACGGTCGCGCCCGCACCAGGAACGCTCAACGTTGTTTTACTTGATCCGAGGCAAACTCAAAATTTTCCATTGATAGAAATATCTGCTGGACTGGCCCAGGAACGAACGGGATTAGAAGAGACATTCAGATAATTGTCTCCTGTGTGGAGTACTTCCAGATCAAACCACACACATTATGGGATTATAACCCCCATTATATAGACAGAGAGCAGAGCGATGAAACAAGGAGGAGGATTATGGGGATTATAACCCCCATTATATAGATAGAGAGCAGAGCGATGATAGAAGGAGGAGGAGGATGGGGGCTATAACCCCTATTATATAGACAGAGAGCAGAACGATGATACAAGGAGGAGGACGATGGGGATTATAACCCCCATTATATAGACAGAGAGCAGAATGATGATACAAGGAGGAGGATTATGGGGATTATAACCCCCATTATATAGACAGAGAGCAGAACGATGATACAAGGAGGAGGATAATGGGGATTATAACCCCCATTATATAGACATAGAGCAGAGCTATGAAACAAGGAGGATGATTATGGGGATTATAACCCCCATTAT
This sequence comes from Hyla sarda, assembly GCF_029499605.1. Classification (NCBI taxonomy): domain Eukaryota; kingdom Metazoa; phylum Chordata; class Amphibia; order Anura; family Hylidae; genus Hyla; species Hyla sarda. The sequence goes on from NC_079193.1 coordinate 381,519,271, forward strand.
ATAGACAGAGAGCAGAACGATGATACAAGGAGGAGGATAATGGGGATTATAACCCCCATTATATAGACAGAGAGCAGAACGATGATACAAGGAGGAGGAGGATGGGGATTATAACCCCCATTATATAGACACAGAGCAGAATGATGATGCAAGGAGGAGGAGGATGGGGCTATAACCCCTATTATATATTCAGAGAGCAGAGCGATGATACAAGGAGGAGGATTATGGGGATTATAACCCCCATTATATAGACAGAGAGCAGAGTGATGATACAAGGAGGAGGATGATGGGGATTATAACCCCCATTATATAGACAGAGAGCAGAACGATGATACAAGGAGGAGGAGCTATAACCCATATTATATATTCAGAGAGCAGAATGATGATACCAGGAGGAGGACAATGGGGGTTAAAACCCCCATTATATAGACAGAGAGCAGAACAATGATACTTGGAGGGAGACGATGGGGGTTATAGCCCCCATTATATAGACAGAGAGCAGAACAATGATACATGGAGGGAGACAGTGGGGGTTAGATTTTCTCCGAGCCGCTGTCATATTCTGATCTTTGGAGGAATGGTTTTATCCAAACTGTGGTCGTGGTGACCATCACGCCCCCTCCCATAGACTTACATTAAGGGGGAGGGGTGATGTCAGGAGGGGCCGGAGCCGTGACGTCGCAGTTCTCCAGCCCATGTATCGCCCCGTCATCACGCACAGAGATTTGCCTGTGATGACGGCCGGGTAACGCTACTGAGAACGCGGGGGTCCACAGCGGCGGGACCCCCACGATCAGACATCTTATCCCCTATCCTTTGGATAGGGGATAAGATCTCTAGGGGCGGAGTATCCCTTTAAAGACAATGCTTTATAGGAAAAAGAATATAAATTAAGAAGAAAACTGTCTCTAGTGCCACCTATAGGCACCTACTATAGATACTTCCACAGCAGTGGTCTCCGAACTGTGGCTCTTCAGATGTTGCAAAACTACAACTTCCAGCATGCCTGGTACATGTAGGTTTCTAACTGCTGGAGGGCCACAGGTTGGAGACCACTGCTTTATAGAGACAGTTTTTCTCTAGATGAGAGATCATTTGCATACTTTTTTTTCCCATGGAGCAGTGCATAGAATATTCTGTGGTATCCCAGTACCGGAGTACGTCCTGTCAGGTAATCATTGCTTCAGGTGCCCTAGCTGGGCCCGGCTGCTCAGGTAATGCTGTAATATTCATTGTAATCTTTGCCTGTTCATTTATAATGTTGTGCACTGTATCTTTAATAAATGTACATGATATTTGTCAGGAGGCATGATGCAGAGTACCCATGTGACCCTGATTACCCAATGGGAGGCCCCTAGCTAGGCCATATATATAGTGTAGGGGGAGGAGCTAATCAGTTGTTGGAGCGATGTCAGTGTGAGCTGCAGTGTGGAGAGGAGTCAGCAGGAGTGTGAGAGGATCTAAGGGAAGTATAATGACTCATCCTTGTCTGACCCGAAGGGTTAAACTTTCTTGAGCTTTGGTTTGTTTGGTTGCTGGTTATGCCCTAGCTATCTGGGCTAGTCAGGTGACCATGCTGAGATGGGACCTCTGTCGTTGGCTATTTAAACCTGCTTCTAGTCCTGGCCAGTGAAAGACTTTGTTTAGTAACCAGCAATCTTATAGTGTTTCTGACTTCAGGTTTTGATCTTTGGCTTTTTGACTACTCTCCTGCTTAGTGTTCTGTACTCATCTTACTCCTGTTATTGCCCCCGGCTAGTCTGACCTCGCCTTACTGTGTATTTGAATGGAATTATTTCTGTTCATTTTGTGTGCTTCCAGCTGTTTCCTGACTTCAACTGTTTTGTATTTTATTGTTTTGACTCTGTCTGTCCCTGCACATACATATGAAGGAACCGTCTTCGTGGTTGTGGACCTGTTTTTTAAGACAAGGAGGCAGGGACAGAGGGTGTGGGCAAGATTAGGGCTTTACTCTATCCCTGCACAACATGACAGGAAGCCTAAAGAAAATCTTCAAGCAAGCAACCGCGCCATTCTGCATGTGTTCATTGCCCAGGAGGAGTTTGAAATTCCTTACTGTGAGCACAAGAGCCGGTCAACAGGCAACACAGTGCTAGTCCGGGATAGATACAGTAGAAAGCCTCTGGCAGCTGGATCCCAAGGGCTAGTCCATACCTTGGTGGTGTAGTGTTAATTGGACACTATCAGAACCCTAGTCAGTGTGGGAGGCCTCAGGTTCAAGTCTAAAGTCCCAAGTCTGCAATGAGTTAAGTCTACAGGACTCCCAAATGTTACTCTGCATCTCCTCTACTCTAATCTGTACTGTGAGGATTGTAACATCTACTCCTGCCTCAGTAAAGACAGTTATCCAGAACCGGGCATTGATGTTCTATCTTTGGACCGTGTAGGTTAACAGTGCCATGGCGTCACGAAGTGAAATATCGAACCACCACGAGTCACATACCACAGTCTGTCCAGTTCCCCGTAGTCGCCACAATTCCAGCTATATCTCTTTAGAAAGAACCAGAACCTCCCCCATGAATAACCGTTTTATGGGTACATGCAGACAAGTGGATCCACAGTGTATTGTACTCTGCGAATTCACCGCTGAAGGACCGCTACAGGGTGCCTTTAGATGTATCTGCTCGGAGAGGCACTATGCCGCTAGGAGCAGACACACTACTGGGATGTGCGAATTGCTGCGCATGCGCTGTGTACTTGCAAACATCGCAGCCGCTCCCCCTGCTCCCTGAGCTAGGCTGAGAGCAGCCGCGATGTGTGAGTATACTGCGCATGCGCATGGCGACTCGCACATTGCATCGTGTCTGCAATGTATTGCCACTCTAAGCAGGCACATCAAAAGGCACCCTGTAGCGGTCCTTCGGCGGCGGATTCGCAGAGTAAAAAAAGCTGTGGATCCGCTCGTCTGAACGCACCCTATAAGAGAAATAGCAGTCATCGCCTAATTTTGAAAATACAGCGTGCAAAAGGGTTAAATCTTGCTAAAATCAGTCTTGCATTGCATTTGCAAACTGTTCACAGCAGAGTCTAGTCACAGAAACGCTCCTAGCCAACAGATGTAGGAGTGCTCTCAATTTCATCCCTAGCCTGGGAAGGGGCGGAGCTTGGTATTTTTAGTGAGTTAGTCTAGTCCTGAGAGTAGTGAGCGTAGGTCAAGCTAAGGTATGGCTTCTCTTTTACAAATAGATCACATTCACTAGTCCAGTCTACAATCGGAGCCAAGCCAGTTGCCTAGCGAGTCCCAATGCAAGAAATAATCACGGCCACGCCCCCTCCCATAAACATGAATGGAGGGGGCGTGGCATGACATCAGGAAGGAGCATGGTCATGACATCACAACCGCCGTCGAGGAACGCCGGGTGCTGTGGGAGATCACAGGGCGCCCAGCAATGACAAGACATCTTATCCCCAATCCTTTGGATAGGAGTTAAGATGTCTACGGCCGGAGTACCCCTCTGCTGTCCTACACTGAATCTAGTTTTGCCTCAGGTTGGATCATCTACATAGAAGTAAGTCAAGTCCCACAGTGTCTTTTGCCACAGTTCCCCTCTCGTGAAAATCCTTCTTCAATTGGCTCAAATATTAAAGGGGTACTCCGGGTGAAAATGTATTATTTTTTCTATTTTTTTTTTTAATCAACTGGTGCCAGAAAGTTTAACAGATTTGTAAATTACATCTATTAAAAAAAATAAATAAATAAATAATAATAATAATATATATATATATATATATATATATATATATATATGTATATATATATATATATATATATATATATATATATATATATATATATATATATATTATAATCCTTCCAGTACTTTTTAGGGGCTGTATACTACAGAGGAAATGCTTTTCTTTTTGGATTTCTCTTCTGTCACGATCGCAGTGCTCTCTGCTGATCTCTGCTGTTCATTTTAGGAACTGTCCAGAGCAGCGTATGTTTGCTATGGAGATATTCTCCTGCTCTGGACAGTTCCTAAAATGGACAGCAGAGGTCAGCAGAGAGCACTGCGGTCATGACAGAAGAGAAATACAAAAAGAAAAGCATTTCCTCTGTAGTATACAGCCCCTAAAAAGTATTGGAAGGATTAAGATTTAATAGAAGTAATGTAGAAATCTGTTTAAAATAATGTTTTCCACCGGAGTACCCCTTTAAAGGGGTTATCCAGGAATTGAAAAACAGAGCTACTTTCTTCCAAAAACAGCGCCATTCGTGTCTGTAGGATGTTTGTGTTATTGCAGCTCAGTTCCATTGAAGTGAATGAAGCTAAGTTGTAATACCACACACAAACTGATGGCAGGTGTGGTGCTGTTTTTGACAACAATTAGCTTTTTTTCTATTCCTGGATGACACCTTTAACCCCTTAACCCCTTAAGGACGCAGGACATAAATGTACGTCCTGGTGAGGTGGTACTTAACGCACCAGGACGTACATTTACGTCCTAAGCATAACCGCGGGCATCGGAGCGATGCCCGTGTCATGCGCGGCTGATCCCGGCTGCTGATCGCAGCCAGGGACCCGCCGGCAATGGCCGACGCCCGCGATCTCGCGGGCGTCCGCCATTAACCCCTCAGGTGCCGGGATCAATACAGATCCCGGCATCTGCGGCAGTTCGCGATTTAAATGAACGATCGGATCGCCCGCAGCGCTGCTGCGGGGATCCGATCATTCATAACGCCGCACGGAGGTCCCCTCACCTTCCTCCGTGCGGCTCCCGGCGTCTCCTGCTCTGGTCTGTGATCGAGCAGACCAGAGCAGGAGATGACCGATAATACTGATCTGTTCTATGTCCTATACATAGAACAGATCAGTATTAGCAATCATGGTATTGCTATGAATAGTCCCCTATGGGGACTATTCAAGTGTAAAAAAAAATGTAAGAAAATGTAAAAGTAAAAGTAAAAAAAAAGTGAAAAATCCCCTCCCCCAATAAAAAAGTAAAACGTCCGTTTTTTCCTATTTTACCCCCAAAAAGCGTAAAAACATTTTTTATAGACATATTTGGTATTGCCACGTGCGTAAATGTCCGAACTATTAAAATAAAATGTTAATAATCCTGTACGGTGAACGGCGTGAACGAAAAAAAAATTAAAAAGTCCAAAATTCCTACTTTTTTAATACATTTTATTTAAAAAAAAATTATAAAAAATGTATTAAAAGTTTTTTATATGCAAATGTGGTATCAAAAAAAAGTACAGATCATGGCGCAAAAAATAACCCCCATACCGCCACTTATACGGAAAAATAAAAAAGTTAGAGGTCATCAAAATAAAGGGATTATAAACGTACTAATTTGGTTAAAAAGTTTGTGATTTTTTTTAAGCGCAACAATAATATAAAAGTATGTAATAATGGGTATCATTTTAATCGTATTGACCCTCAGAATAAAGAACACATGTCATTTTTACCATAAATTGTACGGCGTGAAAACAAAACCTTCCAAAATTAGCAAAATTGCGTTTTTCGTTTTAATTTCCCCACAAAAATAGTGTTTTTGGTTGCGCCATACATTTTATGATATAATGAGTGATGTAATTACAAAGGACAACTGGTCGCGCAAAAAACAAGCCCTCATACTAGTCTGTGGATGAAAATATAAAAGAGTTATGATTTTTAGAAGGCGAGGAGGAAAAAATGAAAACGTAAAAATTAAATTGTCCTTAAGGCCAAAATGGGCTGAGTCCTTAAGGGGTTAAGGACACTGACAATTTAACATTTTGGCGCTTTTTTTCCTCCTCGCAGTCTAAGAGACATAACTTGTTTACTTTTCCATCCACAGACCATTAGGAGGCTTTTTTTGTGTGCAACTAATGGTTCTTTGTAATGATCTTTCTCATTTTACCATAATATCTTTGGCGCAACCAAGAAAGTATTATTTATGGTGGAAAATTGATGAGAAACATGAAAATTTGCTACTTTCTTTATTCTGTGGTCAATACGACTACAATATTTACACTTTTCTATTATTGTACTGATTTTGAAAATGAAAATTGTCCTGACCCCTAAAACGTTTTTTTTTTCCGTATATGCGACTATACGAGGTCATTTTTTCTACATGATCTGTCGTTTTTTTCGTAACCACTTTTGCGTTTATGTGAATTTTTGATCATTTTTTTCCCCTGGGACGTAACATGACCAGAAATCAGCAATTTTTTTCCCCATTTTGGTCTATATACACCATTATATACACCCCTATCATATACCTATATACACCATTATATACACCCCTATCATATACCTATATACACCATTATATACACCCCTATCATATACCTATATACACCATTATATACACCCCTATCATATACCTATATACACCATTATATACACCCCTATCATATACCTATATACACATTATATACACCCCTATCATATACCTATATACACCATTATATACACCCCTATCATATATCTGTATACACCATTATATACACCGCTATCATATACCTATATACACCATTATATACACCCCTATCATATACCTATATACACCATTATATACACCCCTATCATATACCTATATACACCATTATATACACCCCTATCATATACCTATATACACCATACCTATACACCCCTATCATATACCTATATACACCATTTTCCTCATCGTCCCCTCCGGCAGCACAACTGGGTAATACTGGTCATTTGACCACACACTAGGACCGCCCACCTAGACTCAATAAATTAATTAATTAATTAACACTGGGCCAAATTGCCCATAAAACACCCTCACCAACAGATCCACACTGTGTTTTTTTTGGTCCTCTTTGATGAGGGCCACACGCTGTTCGCCCATCTATCAGTCCTGCGGGGTCTGGGCTTCATCTTTGTACGTGAGTATGCTGCCAGTGCGGGGTCCTGGCCTTCCCTGCCACCCTATGTGCCGGTGCGGGGTCCCGGAGTTGCTCCTGGACAGGAGTAGGTGGCAGGGCTCAGTCAGTGAAGTAGCCTGACTTGGATGGAGCGGACCAGTGCGGGGCCTGGGCTCCGAGGCGGAGATGTCCGGACTCTGATTATAGGCTTATGTGGCGGTGAAGAATCCTGTCAGCCTATCCTGTCTACATGTCCCGTGATTGTACCTGAGTCCTCCGGCAGATGCTGTGGCGGTGAGTCTTCTTCTCTACCTTTTCCGGGCTGTGCGCGCGGCCTCCAGCTGCTCTTCTGTGTACTGGAGGCGCGCTTGTGACGTCGGCGCCTCCTCCTGTGTGTTCCGGCGTCTTGGGCGCGCGGCCTCCAGTTGTTGCTTCTGTAGGCAGCAGCTGGGCGCGCGCTGGTGACGTCATTGGCGTCCTTCTCAGCGGGGTGCCGGCAGTTAGTACTATATTAGACCGGGAGTCTGGTGTGCTCACCCTCTTGCTGGGCAGCCGGGCTCTTGGTCTAATAAGGTATTTAAGTTTTTATGGTGGTGTTTCCTGGGTTATGCTGCTGTTGCTAGCATTCTGGTTGCTGGTTTCTTCTTCCTGTATTGCAGATGTCGGAATCTGGCAGGAAGAAGAAGACAAAGTCTAAACATAGATGCTGTGTGTTCTGCAATGAACCCCTTCCTGATGCCTTCCCATTTGATGACTGTGAGCTCTGCTCTAAGAATATGGAGCAGAGGTCTCTAGGTTCCAGTAAAGTTAAGCGCTGTATAAGCTGTCTTCACCCGCTCGGGGCCTTATCCTCTTCCAATATCTGTGATGATTGTGCTCCTATTGAGAAGGAAGGCTTTGAGGATGAGGCTAGAGACTTCTTTTCATGGATGCGTGAACGCATGTCTGTACCTATTACTTCTGACAGCAGTGCGAAGCCTAAGAGAACTAGATCACATTCTAGTTCTTCATCTGATTCTGGGCCGGTGTGTTCCAAGAGAGTGAAGCGTGTAAAGAAGTCGGTCAAAGTTTTGTCTTCTTCTTCTGATAGCTCTTATGGGAAAAAGAGGAAGCATTATAAAAAGAAATTATCCTCATCCTCCTCTTCTAGTTCCGGTTCGGAGTCCGATGTATCTGATGACTATTACTTGTTTAACTCTGAAAAAACTAACAAGTTGATAAGTAAAGTGAAGAAATGTGTGGAGACAGGAAAAGATAAGCATAATATTAAAGGGAGAGAAAGACTCTTTTATTTTCCTAAGAAAAGGTCTAAACATCTATCAGGTCATAAGATACTTGAAAGTATCATGAATAAAGAACGGGAGAAGCCGGATAAACGTCTGGACTTAGGATCCAGATTCAGACGTCTATACAGGTTAGACCCTTCAGTATCTAAACGGTGGGAGGAACCTGCTAGAGTAGATCCGGCGGTGGCAGGAATCTCCAAAAAAGCATTTTTTCCAGCTGATGATTCCATCCTGTTAAAAGATACCATGGATAAGAAAGCTGACACTTTGCTAAAGAGGTTACATATTAATATGGTGTCTTTAAATAAAGCAACTTTGTCTTCAGTCCCCGTATCCAGGGCTATGAGATTGTGGTCCAGCCAGCTCTCTCGCAGGTTAAAGAGAAAAATGCCAAATCATCATGCAAAAACTCTAATTTCCTCTATCAATTCTGCTACTGATTTCTTATGTGACTTTTCTTTAGATGTACTGAAGATAGCAGCCAAGTCTATGGCAGTAGCAAACTGCGTCCGCAGAGCTATCTGGTTAAAATCATGGTCGGGAGACTCTTCATCTAAATCTCACTTTTGTACCTTCCCCTTCCAGCCAGGTAGACTATTTGGGAAACATCTGGATAAAGTCCTTAAGGATAAGAGAAGGGATGGTGGTCTGGTCCTGCCGCATTCCTTTCGCAGACCCTTCAGAGGGAACCGTAACCAAAGGGGCAGAGGAGGTTTCCGCAGGCGGAGTTTTCAGGAAAGACCGGATAAAAGGTTCCAGTTCAAATCTCAAGATAAGGGAAGAAAAAAGCCTCCAGGTCCCCATCTGCCTAAACCGGAGTTCTGACGCCAGAGGTATGGTTCCGGTATGTGCAAGGCTTTTCCATTTCTTGGAAAACTGGGAAGAAATTACTTCCGACCGGTGGGTTTTGAACATAATCCGATCCGGTTATGCTCTGGAGTTTTGCCACCTGCCCAGGGACAGATATTTGCTCAATCTGGACAAAGACCAGCGGGTCTTAACTCTTCTGTCAGAATTTGTTGCAAAAAATGCACTCGAACCAGTTCCATCAGAAGAAGAGTTCCTAGGAGTGTATTCACGTGTTTTTCCTGTGCCCAAACCCGACGGAAAGTGGCGCTTAATTGTGGACCTTCGTTTTTTAAACAAACATCTTCTAAAAACCAAATTTCGAATGGACAACATCAGGTCCATTTATGGGATCGTCCAGCAAGGGGAAGTCATGGCATCACTGGACTTGAAAGATGCTTACCTACACATCCCTATCAAAGAAGAGCACAGAAGGTACCTCAGAGTAGCGATTTCCTCGGAAAGGGGAAAAATTTTGCATTACCAGTTTCGTGCTCTACCCTTCGGGTTGTCTCCTGCTCCAAGGGTATTTACAAAAATTGTGGTGGTCCTTGTAGCAGCCCTCCGGCTCCAAGGAATGAGAATCGTACCATATCTGGACGACTGGCTGGTTATTGCCAACACCCCAGAGCTATTGAAGGATCATCTATCAGCCTGCATTCAGTTATTACAAAAAGTAGGATTCATTATAAACTACCAGAAATCGGAACTTCTTCCAACATCGCGGATTCAATTTCTGGGGTTGATGATAGATCTGCAAGCGATGAAGATTTTCCTGCCATCTGCCAAGATCAATTTGATAAAAAGAATGATACTGAGTCTGTATCACTTTCCGAGACTGACCATCAGAAGGGCGATGAGCATCCTTGGTCTCCTTACGGCGACCATAGAAGCGGTTCCGTGGGCGAAGGCGCACTTTCGACCACTGCAGCAGGAAATTCTTCTAGCCAACCAGCGTTTTCTTCACCTGGATGCTTCCATGAATGTTTCCTTCAAGGTCAGGACCAACCTTTTGTGGTGGACAAACAAACTACATTTACAGAAAGGAAAGAGTTTCGTTCCAAGCGACCAGGTAGTGATTACAACGGATGCCTCGGCTGTGGGTTGGGGTGCCCATTTAGGACAGTCATGGACTCAAGGTCTCTGGATCCCAACTGTCTCGAAGAAATCATCAAATTTCAGGGAGCTAAAAGCCATTCAGCTTGCCCTGCGCCATTACGAGTCATCTGTCTTAAAAAAATATGTCTTAGTGCGGACAGACAACGCTAGCGCAGCTTTCTATATCAACAAGGAAGGCGGAACTCGTTGTCGCTTCCTCCAGAAACTCTGTGCAGAGATCATGAATTGGGCGGAGCCTGTGGTTCTGGGTCTAAGAGCCATTCATATCAAGGGGGAGACGAATCTTCAGGCAGATCTTTTGAGCCGACAGACTCTTCAGGCAGGAGAATGGTCCCTGAGCACAAAATACTTCAACATGATAACGGAATTATGGGGAGTCCCAGAAATGGATCTGATGGCCACCAGGGAGAATCGGAGATTACTCAAGTTCGGTTCTCTCAGAAGACTCGACCGTCCGGATGTGTTGGACGCGTTCTCTTTACCATGGATCGGGAAGTTTCTGTACCTCTTCCCTCCACTTCCCATAATTCCCAAAGTATTGAACAAGATTTTGGCAGAGTCACCATCTGTAATTCTAGTGACACCTTTCTGGCCCAGGAGGGCCTGGTTTCCGGTTGTCTTACATCTGTCAGGAGGCAAGTTCTTCAAGTTACCACCTGTTCCGGATCTGCTCCGACAGAAAGGGTTCTTGCATCCGCGTCCGGAGCGCCTTCAGTTGACGGCCTGGTATCTGAAGGGGAGAGATTAAGGCTTCTGGGTCTTTCAGATAAAGTAGTGAACACCTTGCTTGCATCTAGAAAGTCTTCTACAAATTTTATATATTCCAGATTGTGGAAGAAATTTCAATCTTGGCTGACGATGGAAGACCTGCAATTGTCATTGTCCTCGGTACTACAGTTTTTGCAAGCAGGATTTGATAAAGGACTCAAGCCGAACACTCTTAAAGTCCATCTTACTGCAATCAATGCTATGACTGATGGTAGATTTAACAATCAACCTCTTATATCTAGATTCTTCAAGGCTCTTAGAAGACTAGATCCACTGGTACGGCCTGCGGTGGCTTCTTGGGACTTATCCTTAGTTTTGAACGCATTAACGGAACCACCCTTTGAACCTCTAGAGCTTATTGATCTAAAATGGCTTTCTATGAAGGTGTTATTTCTCATTGCAGTTACCTCCGCAAAAAGACTTGGAGAAATGCAGGCTCTTTCATCTAGGGAACCATATTTAAAAATTCTGCCAGATGGTGTTCGCCTCCGCACGATGCCGTCTTTCATTCCTAAGGTACCATCTGCGGCAAATGTTAATAAGGAATCTTTTCTCCCAGTATTTTGTCCCAATCCTAGCTCTAAGGAGGAATGTAAATTCCATACCCTGGATGTCAAGCGTGCTCTTATCTGCTATCTCTCCCGTGTTGAGGACTTCAGGAGAGAGGAAAATCTGTTCATCCTAACTGCAGGTGTCAGGAAAGGTTTAAAAGCCTCCAAAGATACTTTGGCACGATGGATTCGTTGCACTATCCTGGAAGCCTATGCTAAAGAAGGTAAAGATCCTCCAAATCCTTTGAGAGCACACTCGACTCGGTCTACCTCCACTTCGTGGGCAGAGAGAGAGCAGGTATCACTGTTGGACATCTGTAACGCGGCTTCTTGGTCCTCGTCATCAACTTTCGCCAGGCACTATCGCCTCGATATCCAGACCAAGGGCCCAGCCTTCAGCACCGGGGTTTTGTCCGCAGTTAAAAAGTATTGATTCCCCCCCTTTGTGTTCTATGTTATATCCCAGTTGTGCTGCCGGAGGGGACGATGAGGAAAGTGGGTATTTTACTTACCATAATTCTACTTTCCTCGAGTCCCCGAAGGCAGCACACATACCCACCCAATAAATGTTATTTTGCATCAATCGGTCTATTTTATTACACAGTATGGATCTGTTGGTGAGGGTGTTTTATGGGCAATTTGGCCCAGTGTTAATTAATTAATTAATTTATTGAGTCTAGGTGGGCGGTCCTAGTGTGTGGTCAAATGACCAGTATTACCCAGTTGTGCTGCCTTCGGGGACTCGAGGAAAGTAGAATTACGGTAAGTAAAATACCCACTATATACACCCCTATCATATACCTATATACACCATTATATACACCCCTATCATATACCTATATACACCCCTATCATATACCTATATACACCATTATATACACCCCTATCATATACCTATATACACCATTATATACACCCCTATCATATACCTATATACACCATTATATACACCCCTATCATATACCTATATACACCATTATATACACCTCTATCATATACCTATATACACCATTATATACACCTCTATCATATACCTATATACACCATTATATACACCTCTATCATATACCTATATACACCATTATATACATCTCTATCATATACCTATATACCTCTATCATATACCTATATACACCCCTATCATATACCTATTTACACCATTATATACACCTCTATCATATATCTATATACACCATTATATACACCCCTAACATATACCTATATACACCATTATATACACCCCTATCATATACCTATATACACCCCTATCATATACCCATATACCCCATTATATACACCCCCTATCATATACCTATATACACCTCTATCATATACCTATATACACCATTATATTCACCCCTATCATATATCTATATACACCATTATATACACCCCTAACATATACCTATATACACCATTATATACACCCCTATCATATACCTATATACTCCATTATATATACCCCTATCATATACCTATATACACCCCTATCATATACCTATATACCCCATTATATACACCCCCTATCATATACCTATATACACCATTATATACACCCCTATCATATACCTATATACAGCCCTATCATATACCCATATACCCCATTATATACACCCCCTATCATATACCTATATACACCTCTATCATATACCTATATACACCATTATATTCACCCCTATCATATACCTATATACACCCCTATCATATGCCTATATACCCCATTATATACACCCCCTATCATATACCTATATACACTATTATATACACCTCTATCATATACCTATCTACACCATTATATACACCCCTATCATATACCTATATACACATTATATACACCCCTATCATATACCTATATACACATTATATACACCCCTATCATATACCTATATACACCATTATATATACCCCTATCATATACCTATATACACCATTATATACACCTCTATCATATACCTATATACCCCATTATATACACCCCTATTATAAACCAATATACACCATTATATACACCCCTATTATATACCTATATACACCATTATATACACCCCTATCATATACCTATATACACCATTATATACACCTCTATCATATACCTATATACACCATTATATACACCCCTATCATATACCTATATACACCATTATATACACCCCTATCATATACCTATATACACATTATATACACCCCTATCATATACCTATATACACCATTATATACACCTCTATCATATACCTATATACACCATTATATACACCGCTATCATATACCTATATACACCATTATATACACCCCTATTATATACCTATATACACCATTATATACACCCCTATCATATACCTATATACACCATTATATACACCCCTATCATATACCTATATACACCATTATATACACCCCTATCATATACCTATATACCTCTATCATATACCTATATACACCATTATATATACCCCTATCATATACCTATTTACACCATTATATACACCTCTATCATATACCTATATACCCCATTATATAAACCCCCTATCATATACCTATTTACACCATTATATACACCTCTATCATATACCTATATACACCATTATATACACCCCTATCATATACCTATATACACCCCTATCATATACCTATATACCCCATTATATACACCCCCTATAATATACCTATCTACACCATTATATACACCTCTATCATATACCTATATACACATTATATACACCGCTATCATATACCTATATACACATTATATACACCCCTATCATATACCTATATACACCATTATATATACCCCTATCATATACCTATATACACCATTATATACACCTCTATCATATACCTATATACCCCATTATATACACCCCTATTATAAACCTATATACAACATTATATACACCCCTATTATATACCTATATACACCATTATATACACCCCTATCATATACCTATATACACCATTATATACACCCCTATCGTATACCTATATACACATTATATACACCCCTATCATATACCTATATACACCATTATATACACCTCTATCATATACCTATATACACCATTATATACACCGCTATCATATACCTATATACACCATTATATACACCCCTATTATATACCTATATACACCATTATATACACCCCTATCATATACCTATATACACCATTATATACACCCCTATCATATACCTATATACCTCTATCATATACCTATATACACCATTATATATACCCCTATCATATACCTATATACACCATTATATACACCTCTATCATATACCTATATACCCCATTATATACACCCCTATCATATACCTATTTACACCATTATATACACCCCTATCATATACCTATATACACCATTATATACACCCCTATTATATACCTATATACACCATTATATACACCTCTATCATATACCTATATACACCATTATATACACCCCTATCATATACCTATATACCTCTATCATATACCTATATACACCATTATATATACCCCTATCATATACCTATATACACCATTATATACACCCCTATCATATACCTTTATACCCCATTATATACACCCCTATCATATACCTATATACACCCCTATCATATACCTATATACGCCCCTATCATATACCTATATACACCATTATATACACCCCTATCATATACCTTTATACCCCATTATATACACCCCTATCATATACCTATATACACCCCTATCATATACCTATATACACCCCTATCATATACCTATATACACCATTATATACACCCCTATCATATACCTATATACACCATTATATACACCTCTATCATATACCTATATACACCATTATATACACCTCTATCATATACCTATATACACCATTATATATACCCCTATCATATACCTATATACACCATTATATATACCCCTATCATATACCTATATACACCATTATATACACCTCTATCATATACCTATATACACAGCTATCATATACCTATATACACCATTATATATACCCCTATCATATACCTATATACACCATTATATACACCCCTATCATATACCTATATACACCATTATATACACCTCTATCATATACCTATACACACCATTATATACACCTCTATCATATACCTATATACCCCATTATATACACCCCTATCATATACCTATATACACCATTATATACACCGCTATCATATACCTATATACACCATTATATACACCCCTATTATATACCTATATACACCATTATATACACCCCTATCATATACCTATATACACCATTATATACACCCCTATCATATACCTATATACCTCTATCATATACCTATATACACCATTATATATACCCCTATCATATACCTATATACACCATTATATACACCTCTATCATATACCTATATACCCCATTATATACACCCCTATCATATACCTATATACACCATTATATACACCCCTATCATATACCTATATACCTCTATCATATACCTATATACACCATTATATATACCCCTATCATATACTTA
Organism: Hyla sarda; assembly: GCF_029499605.1. Classification (NCBI taxonomy): domain Eukaryota; kingdom Metazoa; phylum Chordata; class Amphibia; order Anura; family Hylidae; genus Hyla; species Hyla sarda. Next base: position 381,535,189 of record NC_079193.1, read on the forward strand.
TATACACCATTATATACACCTCTATCATATACCTATATACACCATTATATACACCCCTATCATATACCTATATACCCCATTATATACACCCCTATCATATACCTATATACACCATTATATACACCCCTATCATATACCTATATACACCATTATATACACCCCTATCATATACCTATATACACCATTATATACACCCCTATTATATACCTATATACACCATTATATACACCTCTATAATATACCTATATACACCATTATATACACCTCTATCATATACCTATATACACCATTATATACACCCCTATCATATACCTATATACACCATTATATACACCCCTATCATATACCTATATACACCATTATATACACCCCTATCATATACCTATACACACCATTATATACACCCCTATCATATACCTATATACCTCTATCATATACCTATATACACCATTATATATACCCCTATCATATACCTATATACCCCATTACATACACCTCTATCATATACCTATATACACCATTATATACACCCCTATCATATACCTATATACACCATTATATACACCCCAATCATATACCTTTATACCTCATTATATACACCCCTATCATATACCTATATACACCCCTATCATATACCTATATACGCCCCTATCATATACCTATATACACCATTATATACACCCCTATCATATACCTATATACACCATTATATACACCCCTATCATATACCTATATACACCATTTTATACACCTCTATCATATACCTATATATACCATTATATACACCTCTATCATATACCTATATACACCATTATATATACCCCTATCATATACCTATATACACCATTATATATACCCCTATCATATACCTATATACACCATTATATACACCTCTATCATATACCTATATACACAGCTATCATATACCTATATACACCATTATATACATCTCTATCATATACCTATATACACCCCTATCATATACCTATTTACACCATTATATACACCTCTATCATATACCTATATACCCCATTATATATACCCCTATCATATACCTATATACACCATTATATACACCCCCTATCATATACCTATATACACCATTATATACACCCCTATCATATACCTATATACACCCCTATCATATACCTATATACCCCATTATATACACCCCTATCATATACCTATATACACCATTATATACACCTCCATCATATACCTATATACACCATTATATACACCGCTATCATATACCTATATACACCATTATATACACCCCTATTATATACCTATATACACCATTATATACACCCCTATCATATACCTATATACACCATTATATACACCCCTATCATATACCTATATACCTCTATCATATACCTATATACACCATTATATATACCCCTATCATATACCTATATACACCATTATATACACCTCTATCATATACCTATATACCCCATTATATACACCCCTATCATATACCTATTTACACCATTATATACACCCCTATCATATACCTATATACACCATTATATACACCCCTATTATATACCTATATACACCATTATATACACCTCTATCATATACCTATATACACCATTATATACACCCCTATCATATACCTATATACCTCTATCATATACCTATATACACCATTATATATACCCCTATCATATACCTATATACACCATTATATACACCCCTATCATATACCTTTATACCCCATTATATACACCCCTATCATATACCTATATACACCATTATATACACCTCTATCATATACCTATATACACCATTATATACACCCCTATCATATACCTATACACACCATTATATACACCCATATCATATACCTATATACACCATTATATACACCCTATCATATACCTATATACACCATTATATACACCCCTATCATATACCTATATACACCATTATATACGCCCCTATCATATACCTATATACACCATTATATATACCCCTATCATATACCTATATACACCATTATATATACCCCTATCATATACCTATATACACATTATATACACCCCTATCATATACCTATATACACCATTATATACCCCTATCATATACCTATATACCCCATTATATACACCCCTATCATATACCTATATACACCATTATATACCCCTATCATATACCTATATACCCCATTATATACCCCTATCATATACCTATACACACCATTATATACACCCCTATCATATACCTATACACCTCTATCATATACCTATATACACCATTATATACACCCCTATCATATACCTATATACCTCTATCATATACCTATATACGCCCCTATCATATACCTATACACACCATTATATACACCCCTATCATATACCTATACACCTCTATCATATACCTATATACACCATTTTGTATTTGCCACAGCAGCGGGCACCTGTGTATTAGGTTGTTGTGCTGGCTATTTTTCCTTTTGTTTTTACTTTGTAAATTGAGGGGGGTGGCACCCTCTTTAGCCGTGCACCCCACCCCTCTCAGACTGGAGGTGGTTTAGTCAATGGCTGATCCAACATGTCACACAGTCAGAGGCTATATGCACAGCAGAGGTGAGTTATCATGTTAGGGTCCCATCCGATATGAGGCCACCTCCGCGTGGTGGATGGGGGGACACATTTTGATCAAAAAGTGCGCTGAGAGCCTCCATTTTTTGACCTAGAGTGCTGTTGCAACTTTCTTGTTTGTACATTTTGTATTTGCCACAGCAGCGGGCACCTGTGTATTAGGTTGTTGTGCTGGCTATTTTTCCTTTTGTTTTTACTTTGTAAATTGAGGGGGGTGGCACCCTCTTTAGCCGTGCACCCCACCCCTCTCAGACTGGAGGTGGTTTAGTCAATGGCTGATCCAACATGTCACACAGTCAGAGGCTATATGCACAGCAGAGGTGAGTTATCATGTTAGGGTCCCATCCGATATGAGGCCACCTCCGCGTGGTGGATGGGGGGACACATTTTGATCAAAAAGTGCGCTGAGAGCCTCCATTTTTTGACCTAGAGTGCTGTTGCAACTTTCTTGTTTGTACATTATATACACCATTATATACACCCCTATCATATACCTATATACACCCCTATCATATACCTATATACGCCCCTATCATATACCTATATACACCATTATATACACCCCTATCATATACCTATATACACCATTATATACACCCCTATCATATACCTATATACACCATTATATACACCCCTATCATATACCTATATACACCATTATATACACCCCTATCATATACCTATACACACCATTATATACACCCCTATCATATACCTATACACCTCTATCATATACCTATATACACCATTTTGTATTTGCCACAGCAGCGGGCACCTGTGTATTAGGTTGTTGTGCTGGCTATTTTTCCTTTTGTTTTTACTTTGTAAATTGAGGGGGGTGGCACCCTCTTTAGCCGTGCACCCCACCCCTCTCAGACTGGAGGTGGTTTAGTCAATGGCTGATCCAACATGTCACACAGTCAGAGGCTATATGCACAGCAGAGGTGAGTTATCATGTTAGGGTCCCATCCGATATGAGGCCACCTCCGCGTGGTGGATGGGGGGACACATTTTGATCAAAAAGTGCGCTGAGAGCCTCCATTTTTTGACCTAGAGTGCTGTTGCAACTTTCTTGTTTGTACATTATATACACCATTATATACACCCCTATCATATACCTATATACACCCCTATCATATACCTATATACGCCCCTATCATATACCTATATACACCATTATATACACCCCTATCATATACCTATATACACCATTATATACACCCCTATCATATACCTATATACACCATTATATACACCTCTATCATATACCTATATACACCATTATATACACCTCTATCATATACCTATATACACCATTATATATACCCCTATCATATACCTATATACACCATTATATATACCCCTATCATATACCTATATACACCATTATATACACCTCTATCATATACCTATATACACCATTATATACACCCCTATCATATACCTATATACACCATTATATACACCCCTATCATATACCTATATACACCATTATATATACCCCTATCATATACCTATATACACCATTATATACACCTCTATCATATACCTATATACACAGCTATCATATACCTATATACACCATTATATACATCTCTATCATATACCTATATACACCCCTATCATATACCTATTTACACCATTATATACACCTCTATCATATACCTATATACCCCATTATATACACCCCCTATCATATACCTATATACACCATTATATACACCCCTATCATATACCTATATACACCCCTATCATATACCTATATACACCATTATATACACCCCCTATCATATACCTATATACACCTCTATCATATACCTATATACACCATTATATACACCCCTATCATATACCTATATACACCCCTATCATATACCTATATACCCCATTATATACACCCCCTATCATATACCTATATACACAATTATATACACCTCTATCATATACCTATCTACACCATTATATACACCTCTATCATATACCTATATACACATTATATACACCCCTATCATATACCTATATACACATTATATACACCCCTATCATATACCTATATAAACCATTATATACACCTCTATCATATACCTATATACCCCATTATATACACCCCTATTATATACCTATATACACCATTATATACACCCCTATCATATACCTATATACACCATTATATACACCCCTATCATATACGTATATACACATTATATACACCCCTATCATATACCTATATACACCATTATATATACCCCTATCATATACCTATATACACCATTATATACACCTCTATCATATACCTATATACACCATTATATACACCTCTATCGTATACCTATATACACCATTATATACACCCCTATCATATACCTATATACACCATTATATACACCCCTATCATATACCTATATACACCATTATATATACACCGCTATCATATACCTATATACACCATTATATACACCCCTATCATATACCTATATACACCATTATATACACCTCTATTGTATACCTATATACACATTATATACACCCCTATCATATACCTATATACACCATTATATACACCCCTATCATATACCTATTTACACCATTATATATATCCCTATCATATACCTATATACACCATTATATACACCTCTATCGTATACCTATATACACATTATATACACCTCTATCATATACCTATATACACCATTATATACACCCCTATCATATACCTATATACACCATTATATACACCTCTATCGTATACCTATATACACATTATATACACCCCTATCATATACCTATATACACCATTATATACACCTCTATCGTATACCTATATACACATTATATACACCTCTATCATATACCTATATACACCATTATATACACCCCTATCATATACCTATATACACCATTATATACACCTCTATCGTATACCTATATACACATTATATACACCTCTATCATATACCTATATACACCATTATATACACCCCTATCATATACCTATATACACCATTATATACACCCCTATCATATACCTATATACCCCATTATATACACCCCTATCATATACCTATATACACCTCTATCATATACCTATATACACCATTATATACACCCCTATCATATACCTATTTAGACCCTATCGGGAGCTGTCGGGATGATCTACTCTTTATATCTCATGAGAAAAACTATGTGCAAATCTGACACCTAGTGGTGCGAACCTGTCATGACACCTATACTACAGGAGAAATGTGTCACTAATGCATTGTGGCTGGAGGATTCCATGGCATGCTGGACCTTGCAGTTTTATAATAGGAATAGAGAAGCACTAAATTCACTGGAGTCCCATTAAGTGTCCAATGTAAAAGGGATTAACAGATACTGCTACTCCTGATCCCGCTCCATACTGCCCCCACTTATCTGCTGTATGGGTGTGGTGGATGTCACCGATAACAACGTGCATCAGGGGGAGGGGCTTAAGCTGAATGTGTTTCCCACCCATGGAGCCTTCAGCTCAGGGGCAGATCCAGAGTCCAGTATCGGGAGGGGCACTATCAGAGTATTGTGCACTGGTCGACACTCCCCCTCCCATAGACTTGCATTGAGGGGGCGTGGTGTGACATCACAAGGGGCGTGGATATGATGTCACAACCCCCGCATCCCGCACCCAGGGTTTGAAACAAAATATTCATAATGCTGGGGCAGTGGATAACACGTAACGACAATACAATTGAGTTCCCTTACGAAAAGTTCATCCAAGATACAACATGCCCGTACTCTCGGAGCTCCACTCCACTAATTTCAGCTCACTTGCTGTGATTTAATATAGTTGGCGTGCTGTCAGTATATCTTTGCCCTATGTATGCATATTATCCAGGGGCAGTGGTGTACCCCTTTAAGTACGCAGTATAGTTCCCCCCCACATTAGGTTGTAGTTCCCCCACATTAGGTAGGAGGTATAGTTCCCCCACATTAGGTTGGCAGTATAGTTCCCCCACATTAGGTAGGCAGTATTGTTCCCCCACATTAGGTTGGCAGTATAGTTCCCCCACATTAGGTTGGCAGTATAGTTCCCCCAAACTAGGTTGGCAGTATAGTTCCCCCACATTAGGTTGGCAGTATAGTTCCCCCACATTAGGTTGGCAGTATAGTTCCCCCACATTAGGTTGTAGTTCCCCCCACATTAGGTTGGCAGTATAGTTCCCCCACATTAGGTTGGCAGTATAGTTCCCCCACATTAGGTTATAGTTCCCCCACATTAGGTTGGCAGTATAGTTCCCCCACATTAGGTTGGCAGTATAGTTCCCCCATATTCGGTTGGCAGTATAGTTCCCCCCACATTAGGTTGGCAGTATAGTTCCCCCACATTAGGTTGGCAGTATAGTTCCCCCACATTAGGTTGTAGTTCCCCCACATTAGGTTGGCAGTATAGTTCCCCCACATTAGGTTAGCAGTATAGTTCCCCCACATTAGGTTGGCAGTATAGTTCCCCCACATTAGGTTGGCAGTATAGTTCCCCCACATTAGGTTGGCAGTATAGTTCCCCCACATTAGGTTGCAGTTCCCCCACATTAGGTTGTAGTTCCCCCACATTAGGTTGGCAGTATAGTTCCCCCACATTAGGTAGGCAGTGGACCCCACAGACATACAGCCTTCAGCCATATACAGTGTATGGCTGGAGGCTGTATGTCTGTGTACGTCCCCACTTCAGTGCTCCGACCCCCGCTCCTCCGGTCCGGGGTCACAATCTATTGCTATGACCTATAGGCCATAATAGTAAGTCCCAGGACCGGAGGAGCGGTGGTCAGAGCACCAAAGATGAGGTGCCGCTGGTAATTTACCAAGCGCGCGTCCTCACTGCTCCGCTCTGAGCCTATAGGCGCACACATGGGACGTCAGTGACGTCTCTGCATTCGCCACCTCCTGGCCGCCCCTTCATTTTTAAAGTTAACGCGGGGCCGCAGAAAGGTAACTGGGACATCCTTGTGTCCCAAAAAGATCTTTAGGGGACACAGGGATGTCCTGAATGTGAGGGGTGAAATTAATCTGGGGATGGGGGGGGGGAGCAATAGTTTCGTTGCCCCCCCCCCCCCCCCCGGATCCACCACTGCTTCAGCTGTTGCAAAACCCTGTTGCAAAACCCTGGTTAGGAAACATTGGTCAAATATTAAAGGAGTACTCTGGGATATGAAAACTTATCCACAATCCTAAGGAAAGGAGATAAGTTTCAGATCGTGGGGGGTCAGACCACTGGGGCTCCCTGTGATCTCCCACATGGGGCCCTGGCAGTCAGCGGCAAGGGGGCGTGTCCGACATGCCCCCCCCCCCCCTCAATACATCTCTATGGCAGAGCCGGAGACTGCCGGATGCGCAAATCGTGGCACGCATGTGCCCTTTCTTAGATCTAAGCTGAACGCAACAGCGGCGCAACATCTGGTGACAAATGTTTACTGTGACTGAAGAATAAACAGTAGAGAAATAATGGAGAGATATGAAAGACACCGACTACAAGATGGTCCGCTCTGAAGGTTTAAAGGGGTACTCCGGTGAAAACCTTTTTTTTTTTTTTTTTTTTAAATCAACTGGTGCCAGAAAGTTAAACAGATTTGTAAATTACTTCTATTAAAAAATCTTAATCCTTCCAGTACTAATTAGCTGCTGAATACTACAGAGGAAATTCTTTTCTTTTTGGAACACAGAGCTCTCTGCTGACATCATGCGCACAGTGCTCTCTACTGACACAGTGCTAATAAATACTAGAAGAATTGAGATTTTTTAATAGAAGTCATTTACAAATCAGTTTAACTTTCTGGCACCAGTTGATTTAAAAAACAAATAAAGTTTTCCACTGGAGTACCCCTTTAAATAAAGTTCTAGCGGAGGTTTACACTTGTAATCTTAAAGGGATCAACCACGTTGGACAATCCATAACCCTTGGTAACTGCTCCCCCCCTTGCTGGGACCTCCAGGATCAGCTGTGATCAGTGCAGGATCCTGGCAGGAAGGGAGAATGAAGTGTGGTGTCCCAGAGCAGTAATACCTTCGCTACTTGAACTCTGTTTGGGTGGTCGGAGTTCCCCAAGATGCCTGTCTCTATTATAGGTCATAGTCCTAATGTGATACTGATATAAAAATGTACTTTATGGTGTTTATCAGTGTTATCAGTGTACTGTCCCTTTAACTGCTGTGCAAGGGTCAGCTGTAAGAGCTGGTGAATAGCCACGTGTCTCCTGCAGCCAATCAGAGAAGACAATCCTTGTTGCCACCCTACCCCACTGGGATAGGGAAGAAAATCCCCAACTGTCAGTTAGTCACATGTTCTCCGCAGCCAATCAGAGAAGCCAATCCTTGTTGCCGCCTACCTAACTGGGATATGGAAGAAAATCCCCAACTGTCAGTTAGTCACATGTTCTCTGCAGCCAATCGGAGAAGCAATCCTTGTTGCCGCCCTACCCCACTGGGATAGGGAAGAAAATCCCCAACTGTCAGTTAGTCACATGTTCTCTGCAGCCAATCAGAGAAGCCAATCCTTGTTGCCGCCTACCTAACTGGGATATGGAAGAAAATCCCCAACTGTCAGTTAGTCACATGTTCTCTGCAGCCAATCGGAGAAGCAATCCTTGTTGCCGCCCTACCCCACTGGGATAGGAAAGAAAATCCCCAACTGTCAGTTAGTCACATGTTCTCTGCAGCCAATCAGAGAAGCCAATCCTTGTTGCCGCCTACCCAAACTGGGATATGGAAGAAAATCCCCAACTGTCAGTTAGTCACATGTTCTCTGCAGCCAATTAGAGAAGCCAATCCTTGTTGCCGTCCTACCCCACTGGTATAGGGAAGCAATCCTATCAGTCAGTGTCTGGCTCTGACCAGCAGAGATACAGCAGCTCCTGTGTCCTCTATTCTTACCTCACTGAGGGGTCTGTATTTCCACCTCCTTTTCTTTTTACCTTAAAGGGGTACTCCGGCGCTTAGACATCTCAACCCCTATGCAAAGGATAGGGGATAAGATGCCTGATCGCGGGGGTCCCGCCGATGGGGACCCCGGGATCTCGGTTGCAGCACCCACCTCAGCGGCTTCCGACAACGCTGGAGGCTTCTGATCCCGACCACACGAGCGAAAGAGCGTGACGTCACGGCTCTGCCCCCATGTGATGTCACGCTCCGCCCCTTCAATGCAAGTCTATGGGAGGGGGCGTGACGTCCGTCACGCCCCCTCCCATAGGCTTGCATTGAAGGGGCAGGGCGTGACGTCACACGGGGGCGGAGCCGTGACGTCACAATGCTCCGGCCCCGTGATCGACAGTAATCAGACCCGGAGCGAACACGCTTCGGGGACTGATTTTAACAGGGTGTGGCCAGCACAACTACCTAATTTTAACAGAATTTTTACAGAAAAATAGCCAGCACAACTACCTAATACACGCGTGCACACTGCTGTGTCAAATACTGGGTATACAAAAAGGAAAGAAAGGTTGCAGCAGTACTCTTGGTCAAAAAAATGGAGACTCTTAGCGCACTTTTTGATCAAAATGTGTCCCCCATCCACCAAGCGGAGGTGGCCTCATTTTGGATGGGACCCTAACATGCTAAATAAATTCACCTTCTGCTGGGCATATGATCTCTGACTGGGTGACATGCAGGATCCAATATCAAATTTAAATTAAAAACCTCCTATGAGGTGGCCCCATTTTGGATGGGACCCTGACATGCTTGATTGACTTACCTCTGCTGGGCATGTGTCCACTGACTGGGTGACATGCAGGATCCACTATCAATTTAAAACCTCAAAATAACCCCACTGCTGATCCAGACTTTGTCAAAGTCCTCACTGTGGAATCCCGCTGCTGAGATAGTACCAAAATGTTATAAGTGCTTTAGGGACAAATAGCATTGCTGATGGGCCCTATAGCTTTTGGATGAAGGTGCGATAAAGACACACAGTGTGTCTGTCTGTGTGAGTGTGTGTGTGTCTGTGTGAGTGTGTGTCTGTGTGAGTGTGTGTGTGTGTCTGTGTGAGTGTGTGTCTGTGTGAGTGTGTGTGTGTGTCTGTGTCAGTGTTTGTCTGTGTCAGTGTGTGTCTGTGCGAGTGTGTGTCTGTGCGAGTGTGTGTCTGTCTGTGTGAGTGTGTGTCTGTGTGAGTGTGTGTCTGTCTGTGTGTCTGTGTGAGTGTGTGTCTGTCTGTGTGAGTGTGTGTCTGTGTGAGTGTGTGTCTGTGTGTGTGTCTGTGTGAGTGTGTGTCTGTCTGTGTGAGTGTGTGTCTGTGTGAGTGTGTGTCTGTGTGTGTGTCTGTGCCAGTGTGTGTCTGTGCCAGTGTGTGTCTGTGTGAGTGTCTGTGTGAGTGTTTGTCTGTGTCTGTGTCTCTGTGTTACCTAATATGGGAAAACTGCAGCACTCCTTATGGTAAAGAAAAAATATTTATAATGTACTTTGTTTAAAAAAAAATTAAGTTTTCTATGTTTTATTTGTGTTTAAAAAAGCTGCCACTAGGTGTCTCCCTACTTGTCCAGAGCACATTTCCTCCCATCTCTTGCACAGACTTTGGAATCCTGCTGGCCTGGCAGAAGTCCAAAATCAGGAAATGCTGAGGAGGGTGTGTGCAGCCTTATCCAATCATAGCTCATCTCACACTGAACTGCTCTGGGCTGTGTGTAGCAGAGTGAGGGAGGAAGTTCTCCCCTGTATGGCTTCAGATGTCACGCCTGCTGGGAAACGCCCCTTTCCAGTCTGTGAATCTGACTGAGAATGAACAGTAAATACAGAGCAATATCAAGGTATAAAACTAAAAAATAATTAAAATAAAGGCCGTGGGTGGTTTATAATGATGGGGGCAGTGACCTGGGGGATTATAAAATATAACAAGATCATGACAGGTACTCTTTAAATGTACAGGTACTCTTTTTATTTATTAATTTCACAGGAGATGGTGATGCAGCTGTAGGGACTGGTTAGAGGTGATGACATCACTCATAGGGTGGAGCTAGAGCTCAGTGAAAAGATCCAGCCACGCCTCCTGAGACAGCAGATGATGAAGTGTCATCTCAGGAAAGATGGTAAAGCTGCTGAGATAACACTACAATGACAACGAGAGGACTATACAACTTCTTGGTGAGAGAAAGGGAGGAGCCAAGGAGCTGCTGAAACAATGTCACACTGACAATGAGAGGACTACATAACTTCCTGTGAGGAAAGAAGGAAGAGCTGGGGACAAGATCACACTGATAAAAGAGGAATACACAGCTTCCTGTCAGGAGAGAAGGATGAGCTGGGAAGGTGCTAAGACAACCACACTGACAATGAAAGGACTACACAACTTCATGTCAGGAGAAGGAAGGAGACAAATAGCTGCTGAGATATCACGACACTGACAGAAAAAGGACTACACAACTTCCTGTCAGGAGAGAGGGATAAACGGGGTGCTGTTAAGATTACACCACCCTGACTACACAACTTCCTGTCAGGAGATAGAGAGGAGTTTGTGAGCTGTAGACAACACCCCACTAGCAATGAGAGGACTACACAACTTCCTGTCAAGAGAAAGGGAGAAGCTGCTGAGCCAACACCCCACTGACAATGAGAGGACTACTTAATTTCCTGTCAGAATAGAAGGAGGAGCCAGGAGCTGCTGAGACAACACTATGCTAACAATGAAAGAACTACACAACTCCCTGTGAGAGGTGAATCATGCGAAAAAAAACACTGAAGCCAGAGAATTTTGTGATAAATAATATATATAATATATATTGTAGCTGTCCAAGCTGTATTATTTACACACAGGGACAGATTTACTAATCCTCAGACAGTCTATAAATGTGCTGGATGTATCACAGGCTTAGTCTGTTTGATAAGACGCATTTTCAGACTTTGTTGTCTAAGTTCACACCAATAATTTTCACCCAAATTTTAGTGAAGCTTTTTTGTATTCAAGCCCCGCCCCTTCAAACCAAACCACGCCCCATCACAGCAAACCACCCGTACTTGCCAGTGTCTAAAAGAGTGTTAAAATGGGGTGCACAGCATGCATTAATCATGATTAAAGGATTACTCCACTGCCCCAGGGTCCAGAACATTTTGTTCCGAACACTGGAGGCAGTCAGCGAGGGTCGTGACGTCATGCCCACGCCCACTCAATGCCAGTCTATGGGAGGGTGCATGATGTCACGACCCTCGCTGACTGCCTCCAGTGTTCAGAACAAAATGTTCTGGACGCTGGGGCAGTGGAGTACCCCTTTAAAGCATTGTTATGGGGAACACAGTGGAGTTCCTGAATTAGGGGAATTTTGTACTTCATATGCAACTTATACAGGAGTGATGAACTGGCCTCCCCTCACACCGTTATGGGGTTAAAAAATAAATGATAGAATTCTGCCGGCTTTCTGCCACCACTAGGGGCGCTCACTGCATATGGATTAACGCAGATAGTACTGAATTCTATGGGAGCGGAATCTATATGCAGGGAGCTCCCTCTAGAGGTGGCCATAGGGAAGTACAAAGAATGATGGGAGACTGTCCAGTGCTGGACCCCCACTCACCATAGGCCCCATACCCATCACACAATCTGCCTCTATGTAGGTATGTCATTGCACACACATACGCACTCTCGTTGTAATACAAGACAAAAGTCACAGTTTTCATAGTGTTTGGCGCCTCCTGGTGGTTTTGGTGGAAGTTCATCCATGGTACTGAGGTGACTGGGGATGTCCATATGCCCTAATGTCATGATGTGACCTGTAGGGCAGTAAAGATGGAGTACATGGCAGCAGTGATGGTGTAGTATGTTGCGTGCACCTCCATTAATCCATACGCCGTTGAGCTTGCAGTGTTGCACAGATCTCCTTGGCAGCAGATAACCGGATGTACCACCCCCAGAGAGTTAGGATTGGTGGCTTTACACTTTTCAGCGCAGTCTCTGACCACATAACGATTTCCTGTAAATGGAAAACCTAAAAAATAAAATAGATTGGATTTTTAAAATCGGTTTCCCCCTCTACTGTCAACATATGAACAGGACAGAACGAAGCATTGAAGTGCACCGCAGAGATTAGATTAGAGCTCAGGGTCGTAACATATCTCTGCAGCCCAGATACTATTCTATTGTTAAAAGTGAGATACTCTGCAACGGAGGCTTCTTCTGGACATCCACGTCTACACTGAAAAAAAAACTTCTTATGTACAGTCTCAAACAATTCTAAAAATTTGAGAACATGCCGGTAAGAGCCGATAGAGTGGGCCAAGGAGCTGAGCTGGCCCTATAAACAGCAGGTGGATGCATTGTATTACAGGGTAATCCAATGGTAAAAAGAAAACTGAGGAGGCACTGGAACTGCAGTTACTCGAAGTTTATTCCATCAGGTCATGGATACAACTGTGGCCGACGGGCCGTTTCTCGCTCACATGCGCTTAATCATGGCCAATGGTTAAACCATTGGCCATGATTAAGCGCATGTGAGCGAGAAACGGCCCGTCGGCCATAGTTGTATCCATGACCTGATGGAATAAACTTCGAGTAACTGCAGTTCCAGTGCCTCCTCAGTTTTCTTTTTACCATTGGATTATTGCATCTGATTTTCCGAGGATAGAGCACGGACATTTGTTTCTATCTACAGTGCCCAGGTGTAGACCCAATTCACACTACTACAGTCCGCTACAAGACTAAGGTACGCGGCAGTGCCGTACTCTTTATCTTCTCCTATATGGTATTACAGGGTAATGCTGTGTGTTCCTAGTGGACAGGATCAAAGATAACTCTGATCCCGGCCATGTCACCCTTCTTAAAGGGGTACTCCGCCCCTAGGGGTAAGATGTCAGATCGCGGGGGTCCCGCCGATGGGGACCCCCGGGATCTCGGCTGCAGCACCCACCTGTTGCAGCTTCTAGAAACGCTGGAGGCTTCGGCTCCCACCACGGTGACGTGAGATTGTGACGTCACGACTCCGCCCCCGTGTGACGTCATGCCCCGTCCCTCAATGCAAATCTATGGGAGGGGGCTTGACAGCCATCACGCCCCCTCCCATAGACTTGCATTGAGGTGGAGGGGCGTGACGTCACACGGGGTGGAGTCGTGACGTCACGATCTCCCGTCACCGTGGTCGTGAGGCGTTAGGATGAAAACCTACAGCGCTGCCGGAAGCCGCAACAGGTGGGTGCTGCAGCCGAGATCCCAGGGGTCACCAGCGGTGAGACCCCCGCGATCTGACATCTTATCCCCTATCCTTTGGATAGGGGATAAGAGGTCTAGGGGCGGAATACCCCTTTAATGCACCAGCAAAGTCCAAACTGATATTATCCACCATTACTGCTGTCTAAAATTTTACTTTCTGTACTTTCAGATTTTTCTTTCTATTTTTCAAAAGTTTGTAAAGTTTTGAAAATAACATTTATAAAAAAAATAATAATAATAAAAAAAAAAAAAAAAAAAAAAATAAATATATATATATATATATATATATATATATATATATATATATATATATATACACAAAGTAAAAAAGAATTTGCAGCACTACTTAGCTTTGCAGCATAAAAGAAATTCGGGTGCCTGCTCCCAACAAGACCTGATCAGAGTCCTAAGGTAAATCCATCCACAAAAATGGTGCAGCACTCCAAAAAATTCAAGGTGCGAAAAAGGTTTATTCCACTTCGTATCAGTAGCAACGTTTCAGATCACACAGGATCCTTTTTATATATATCTATATATACATAAAAAATTATTACCACTGGTTGTTGGACCGTAGACGGTGCTCATACAATAGGAATGGTAGCGCGAGCAGTTCCTCTTGGCGAAGCATTGGTCGCTAGGCGTCGGGGTCAGGCATACGTAGCACTGGAGTGAGCAGACTAGAGGTGACATAGACAATAATAATTATTTATTATAGATATCCATATCTTAGCTACATTTTCTTGTTCATTATAGTTTATTTTTTTTTTTCATTTTTTTTTTTTTTTTTTTATTGAAAAGCTTAAAGGGGTACTCTGGAGGAAAAATAAATGTTTTCAGATCAACTGGTGCCAGAAAGTAAAACACATTTGTAAATTATTTCTATATAATAATCTTAATCTTTCCAGCACTTATCAGCTGCTGTATGCTCCACAGGAAGTTGTGTAGTTTTTTCCAGTCTGACCATAGTGCTCTTTGCTGCCATCTTCGTCCAAGTCAGGAACTGTCCGGAGTAGAAGCAAATCCCCACAGCAAACCTCTCCTGCTCTGGACAGTTCCTGACATGGACAGAGGTGTCAGAAGAGAGCACTGTGGTCAGACTGAAAAGATCTATACCACTTCCTGTGGAGCATACAGCAGCTGATAAGTACTGGAAGGATTAAGATATTTAAACAAACGTAATTTACAAATTTGTATAACTTTCTGACACAAGTTCATCTGAAAATATTTTTTCCCCTCTGGAGTACCCCTTTAAATTTCCATGGGGCTTTTCCATGAAGGTTTATAAAATACAATGCCAAGTATCAGCTGAGGTTCCTTGAGCCCCTCATAGAGGACGATACTAAAGGCCTCTGCTCCGCCAATACAGAACATGTGCAGCCTTCCCTACAATTACAACATATGGTAAGTACATACAAGAGCAGAGGTGTTTAGGGAGTGGAGGGGGTTCCACAAATTCATATTTTGAGTCTCTGTAAAGGTTTTGAAGTATCCTAGAGCTGTTTGTCCATCTGGATGATGGCACAAAGCGATTGGAAGAGTCATTATATACAATTTCATACTGTGTTCTAGATGGGAAATGTTACAAATTGTTACATTTTGTCTCTGGAGGTCACCAGCCATTTACTCATAAGAAATTATGGAAAGATGTCGTCTATATATCTGACCATCCTCAGTAGCTGACAAGTAAACAGAGCATATGAAAACATCCATATGGTATCTGAATGAGTTAAAATTGTATATAGTCCCAAATGAATGGAGTATTTATTGCAGAGGAACTGGAGTGGAGAGTTTTTACTTCTCTTGAAGCTTGAATAAATTAATGGTGAAGCCTTAGAAGCAAAATTATATAATGTTATCGGAGCTTGTTGAAGTCATGCTAAGGTGTGTGCATTGTACTGTACAATTTAAGGGCACCTATAAAGCATGCTGGGAGTCGTAGTTTTACAACAGCTGAAGGCCCCTTTGTTTAGGAAAAACGGTGAAAATGATATTGTATTATGTGCAATATGGAACACTTGACAACAAGTTGAGGAACACTCAGCAGCATTGCTTTACCAAGATTGTTTTATACAGCAGGAAATAACAATTGTACAGATCATTACACATTACACAATGTGTTAGAAAAAAATTACATAAGAAGTGCAAGAAAACACAAATGTCGGCAATGAACTCTATTATATTAACTTTAAAAATATAAACAAATAATAAAAAATAATGTATTTACTTATAAAATAAAATATATTTTTTATGAATTTGATACATTTGATACACATTGCAGATTCATTTTAAAATTACTTATTCATTACAATTTTTTTATGATCATCATGAATTAGATTTCATTATATTAATCAAATTATTCATTTATTTATTATTTTATGTTTAGAATCATTTAGATTGCATTAGATTAAATATAAGTAAATGTTCGTTAATAAATGTTATGTTATAAATAATTTTACTTTTTAAACTTAAATAATGAAAAAAAGTATTTTATTTTTCTTATTTGTTTTGATTAGTAAACAATTTAAAAAATCCAATATTTATAAAATGAGAAAAATAAATACATAATTACATTAATTGATTATAATAACAATAATAATAACAATAGGTCTTATAATAATAATAATAATAATAATAATAATAATACGTATAATAATAGGTCTTAAAATAATAATAATAGGTATAATAATAACAATAATACTAGTAATTGTTGTTACAATTTTTCACATGAATAATAATACTTACCCAGCTCCAGGCCGGCAGCGATGAGCACAATGCAGATAATAGATTTCATGCTGCGCTCCGGCTCCTGCAGCCGCCTGTAGATTATAAGGTCTGCGCCTCCTGTGACCGTCCCTATAAATATCCTTCCACCTCCCCGATGTTCTGCTGACAGTCCAGTCCTTACAGAGTCTCATGTTGGGAACAATCTTTCTTGCCGGCATTTTATGTGGTTTTTTTTTTAATCTCCTAAAATAACAGTAAACAGTTGAGCAATAGAACGCCGTCCCTTTAATGTTCTTCCGATCTCCTGACACGTGGAATGATTGGGAAATGATGCGTCATATATGCTCAATAAACAGTGAATATTCATAGGGAGTAAGGGCTGGGAGACCAATTTGGAATAATTTTTATAATGGCCCCAGGATCCTCCAGTAGCAGCATGTCCGCCTGCTCGCTCTCACCTTATACACAGGTTCATTTCAGCCTCTGTAGAAGCAGGTGATTCGCAGGTTTTTATGGGGGTTGATGTTCGCTTAACTTTTATAAACGTTCTATAAGACCCATCAGAAGACTAAGCAATGCTCTGTAAGCAGGACATCAGCAGCAGCTACTATGTATCAGTCTAGAGTCCAGGATGTTTAGCTCACAGAGCATTGTCTAGACTGGATACAATTGTATCACTTGTCAGCTGAGATCAGGACTAGCTATGTACAATGTATCAGTCTGGAGTACAGGATGTTTAGCTCACAGAGCATTGTCTATAGACTTGATACAATTGTATCACTTCTCAGCTGAGAGCAGGACGAGCTATGTACAATGTTTCAGTCTGGAGTCCAGGAAGTATAGCTCACAGAGCATTGTCTAGACTGGATACAATTGTATCACTTCTCAGCTGAGAGCAGGACTAGCTATGTACAATGTATGAGTCTGGGGTCCAGGATGTTTAGCTCACAGAGCATTGTCTAGACTGGATACAATTGTATCACTTCTCAGCTGAGAGCAGGACTAGCTATGTACAATGTATGAGTCTGGGGTCCAGGATGTTTAGCTCACAGAGCATTGTCTAGACTGGATACAATTGTATCACTTCTCAGCTGAGAGCAGGACTAGCTATGTACAATGTATCAGTCTGGGGTCAGGGATGTTTAGTTCACAGAGCATTGTCTAGACTGGATACAGGATTAGGGATGAGTGAATCGAAGCTGACGAACCCAAATTCATTACGAATTTCATGAAATGTTCGATTCGCAACAAATGCAAATATCGCCACGATTCTATCATGCGAATCGCTTCATTATACTCCATTTATTGCGGTCCAGGCTCCAGGGCATCTAAAATGGCAGATCCACATGTCAGTACATAGGATAAGGAACGCTGGGAAGGCGGGAAGGTAAGACGGGACGCCAGGCATGTGGGATGACCCTGAATCACATGCAGGATGCTGCCTATGAGCAGCCAGTTACCCCTCTGATGTCACAGACCTATATATTAAGCAGCCATTTTGTGGCTTGTCATATTATTCATTACACTGCAGAGGTGATAGGACGAACATCGCTGTATGTGTGTTACACAGAAAAGCTTAATCCAGCAGTGTTTCACCTCTTAGTCACATCAGCGTTCTGGTGGACAGAGAGCAGTGTTTATTCACTAAAAATAATTTTTACTGCAGCTGCAGACATTAACCTCACAGTCACTTTCTTCAGCATAGTATTAAAGAAAAGGGCAGAGAGCTGTGTGTTGTCTCATACATTTCAACAATCTGCCTCATCTTCATAAACCTTAGCAGAGGAGGCAGGAATCATCTGCTGGTTAAGCTAGTCTGTAGACAGTATAATACCCAGCAGTCCATTCCTAATAGTCTTTGATAGAGGGAAATTTTGTGTGTAGTACACAGCTTTTTTGTGCTGCAGCACTGTTGTGTACTGCTGGTGTTGTTCAAAAATATGTTTTTTTAAGTGTACTGTAGTGCATTTTTCTGCCCTCATGAATGCACACTACATACCTACATCTAAGTAGTGTACAATTTTGCACCAGTTAATCTGTCAAGGGCCTGCATACTGTGGAAGGACAGTCAAAAGTAATCAACGGCTGGTGTTTTACTGCAATACGTTTATTATGCATACTGTTGCGCATTTTTCTGCCCTCATAAGTGCATACCACATACCTACCTCTAAGTATTGTACTATTTTAAACCTGTTAATCTGTCAAGGGCCAGATACTGTGAAAGTCCTGGCAAAACTACTCACCAGCTTGTGTTCTTACACAGGTACTTTTTTAAGTGTACTGTAGCGCATTTTTCTGTTCTCATAAGTGCATACCACATACCTACATCTAAGTAGTGTACTATTTTGTACCTGTTAATCTGTCAAGGGCCTACATACTGTGAAAGGTCAGCCAAAAGTAATCCTTGGCTGGTGTTTTACTCCGATACATTTATTTAGCGTACTGTAGCACATTTTTCTGCCCTCATAAGTGCATACCACATACCTCTAAGTAATGTACTATTTTTAACATGTTAATCTGTCAAGTGCCTAGATACTGTAAAAGTCCAGGCAAAACTACTCACTGGCTTGTGATTTTACTCAGATACTTTTTTAAGTGTACTGTAGCACATTTTTCTGCATAAGTGCATAACTGCGTACATCTAAATAGTGTACTATTTTGTACCTGTTAATCTGTCAAAGGCCTAGATACTGTGAAAGTCCAGGCACTGGCTGGTGTTTTACTAATCACTGGCTGGTGTTTTACTAAAATATGTTTTTGTAAGCGTACTGTACAGTATTTTTCTGCCCTGATAAGTGCATACCACATACGAACATCTAAGTAGTGTACTGTTTCGTACCTGTTAATCTGTCAAGGGCCTAGATACTGTGAAAGTCCAGGCAAAAGAAATCACCAGCTGGTGTTTTACTAAAATACGTTTTTTTTAAGTGTACTGTAATCAGCAGATGGTGTTTTACTCAAATAATTTTCGAAACGTATAGTAGCGCATTTTTCTGCCCTCATAAGTGCATACAACATACGTACATCTAAGTAGTGTATTATTTTGTACCTGTTAATCTGTCAAGGGCCTACATACTGTGAAAAGGACAGCCAAAAGTAATCCCTGGCCGGTGTTTTACTCCAATATGTTTATTTAGCGTACTGTAGCAAATTTTTCTGCCCTCAAAAGGGCATACCACATACCTACCTCTAAGTAATGTACTATTTTTAACATGTTAAAGGGGTTGTATGCTGCCCTGGCTTTCGGAGCTCCGCACGCAGCGTCCGGAAGTTCATTACTCCAAACACTGTGTGCGGGCTTCCGTGTTCGCGGCCGCCGGGCGTGACGTCCCGCCCGGCCCCCTCGTGACGTCACGTCCGCCCCCTCTACCAAAGTCTATGGGAAGGGGGCGGGACAGCGGTCGCGCCCCCCTTCCCATAGACTTTCGATTTGTTCGTTTTGTCGGAGTAATGTGCGTGCGCTGCGTGCGGAGCTCCGAAAGCCAGGGCAGCGCACAACCCCTTTAATTTGTCAAGGGCCTAGATACTGTGAAAGTCCAGGCAAAACTATTCACCGGCTTGTGATTTTACACTTTTTTTTTGTGTACTGTAGTGCATTTTTCTGCCCTCATAAGTGCATACCACATACGTACATCTAAGTAGTGTACTATTTTGTACCTGTTAATCTGTCAAGGGCCTACATACTGTGAAAGGACAGCCAAAAATAATCACCGGCTGGTGATTTACTAAAATCCGATTTTAAGCGTACTGTACCGCATTTTTCTGCCCTCATAAGTGCATAACTGCATTGAGAATGAGGAGGCACTCACGGTTTCACGGTGCAGCCGTTTTCTTTATTTTCAGTGCAGGGTTGGAGCAGCACAGCATCCGCAGGACACCATTGCAGGAGCACAGGTGCAGTGCAATGGTGTCCTGCGGATGCTGTACTGCTCCAACCCTGCACTGAAAATAAAGAAAACTGCTGCACCGTTAAACCGCAAGTGCCTCCTCATTGTCTATTTCTTATTTGCGGATGTTGCACTGTATGCTCTGGAGGATTGAGCACCCCGTTTGGTTCCAGCCAGTTGGTTGCTTTGCTCCAGCGCTGAGTGTTTGGCAGATAGCCAGAGCCTGCTATAGACTGTTTAAAACCATAGATGCCAGTGCCGGTCTTTGTCTAACTTTCTCATGTGCATAACTGCATAGCACATACGTACATCTAAGTAGTGTACTATTTTGTACCTGTTAATCTGTCAAGGGCCTACATACTGTGAAAGGACAGCCAAAAGTAATCACCGGCTGGTGTTTTACACAAATAATTTTTGAAGCGTACAGTAGAGCATTTTTCTGCCCTCATAAGTGCATACCACATACCTACATCTAAGTGGTGTACTATTTTGTGCCTGTTGATCTGTCAAGGACCTACATACTGTGAAAGGACAGCCAAAAGTAATCACCGGCTGGTGTTTTACACAAATAATTTTTGAAGCGTACAGTAGAGCATTTTTCTGCCCTCATAAGTGCTTACCACATACGTACATCTAAGTACTGTACTATTTTGTACCTGTTAATCTGTCAAGGGCCTACATACTTTGAAAGGACAGCCAGATACTTTTTTAAGTGTACTGTAGCGCATTTTTCTGCCCTCATAATTGCATACCACATATATACCTCTAAGTAATGCACTATTTTAAACCTGTTAATCTGTCAAGGGCCTAGATACTGTGAAAGTCCAGGCAAAAGTACTCACGGCTGGTGTTGTACTCAGATACTTTTTTAAGTGTACTGTAGTGTATTTTTCGGCCCTCATAAGTGCATGCCACATACCCACATCTAAAAAGTGTACTATTTTGTTCCTGTTAATCTGTCAAGTGCTTAGATACTGTGAAAGTCCAGACAAAAGTAATCACTTGCTGCTGTTCTAGACAAATACTGTTTTAAGCGCAGTGAAGCGTATTGTACTTCCCTCATATATGCACTAATTATGTCAGGCAGAAAAGTGCTAGGACATGCATAGAGGAGTGGCAGAGGTCTAAATTCATCAGGCAGAGGTTGCAGCATACTAGGGGCGAGTTGCAGCAGGAGGCGCAGTGAGAGGCCTGAGCTCCCGGTATTAGCTAGCGGTCGTGTCTCGACCAGCAACCCATCTGCCGTCATCGATTGGTTAACACAGTCATCCACTTCATCACAAGTGACATTTTATACCCCCAGTCAACAGTCAGTGGGTTCTTCAGACACAACCCTCAGTTGGCATGGCCCGGGAGCAGTCCCTGTCCTCCCATTGCCTCTGTCCTATGCTGTTCCTTCTCCCACAGAAGTATCTTATGCTGTGGGTTCAGCTCCACTATTCAGTGAGGACGATCTAATAGAGGACAGTCAGCAGCTACTGGACAGCCAAGAAGGGGAGGAGACATGTGCCGCTTCCTCCACTAGGCGGACAAGTAGTGATGAGGAGAGTCACGTGGGAGGTGGTGTTGCAAGGGTTCAGGGTCCTGAAGCAGACACTGTTGAGGAACCTGAGGAGGACATCAGTGACGTGCAGACACTTGTTAATGATGATGAAGCTGGTCGCTTTTGGGAGCATCATCATCAGGAGAAGAGGGTTGCAGGTTGCCTGTGAGGCAGCAGCTGAGCCAGCAAGGTGGTAGCATGGTTGAAAGTCAACATGGTGGCAGAAGTGGAAATTCTGGAGCCAAACGTGCCCGGGGAGACCACCTGCTTCGCAGCAGCCTACCTTCCCGGGAGGTAGTGAAACAGGGGTTCCTGGAGACGGCGGCATTAGAAGTCAATCAGTGCAGACTGTTGGTGGGAAAATCAGCTACTCGGCGGTGTGGTAGTTTTGCATGTGGAGGAACTTCTAAAAGTAATTCGTAAAGAAATCGGAGCATGGCTTACTACACTAAAACTGGAAATGGGAACCATGGTGACCGACAACGGGAAGAACATCTTGCATGTGCTGCGACTGGGAAGGCTGAGCCATGAGCCCTGCATGGCACACGTGTTCAATCTGGTTGTGAAGCAGTTCCTGAAGTGTACCCCCCATTTGCATGAAATCATAACAATAGGAAGGAAACTATGCATGCACTTTAGCCACTCGTACACACCCTCCTTGAGCTGTAACGTCAGAACGGTAACCCCCAGCATAGTCTCATTTGTGACGTTGCCACACGTTGGAATTCCATCCTCCATATGTTGGGCAGACTATACGAACAAAGAAAAGCCATCACTGATTTCTTGATGATCCAAGTGGATAGGGGACTTCCATGTGTAACTTCAATGTAAACCATTGGCAGCTCATACGTGACACCTGCAGTTTGCTCAGGCCCTTTGAGGAAGCCACATTATTAGTCAGTCACCAGGATTACAGGATGAACGACGTAATTTCACTGCTTCACTTCCTACAATGCGTGTTGGAAATGATGGCTGGTCAGGGCACTCGAGATGTGGCGCCTACATCTCATGGCCACATGAGCTCTGTGGGGACTGAACTGGAGGAGGAGGAGGAGGGGCACAGTGGAGCAAAGTTTAGGTTTCGCGAGATGAGTGCCTTTTCTAGTCATCTGACAGGAGTGGAGGAGCAGGAGCAGCCATAGGAGCTAGAGGGTTATGAGGAAGGCGAGACAAAGGACCCAGACACACCGTGGCAGTATGCAGTGAAGATGGAGGCAGGGAGTCCCTCCAAGTCACTTGCACAAATGGCACAATGCATGCTCACTTTCTCACTTTCTAGTGACAGCCGAATTGTCACCATTTGGCATTGGGATGACTTCTGGCTCTCGACCTTATTGGACCCTCGCTACCGCCACAAAATAGGGGCCTTTTTTACACCCACTGAGAGGGAGGACAAAGTGACCTACTACAGAGGCATCCTATGCAGTCAGTTGGTCGATGCCTATCGGCACCATCGTCCATCCTCTCACAGGTCTGAATCGGGGGGCACTCTGCGCTCACCTTCCACTGCCATGGCTGCTGGGGAGGGGTGGGGTGGCAGGTGCATTACCAGCTCCATCAGCAGCAGCCTGAGTCTACAGTCGCTGATGAGTAGCTTTCTTCACCCGCATAGTGAAGCAACTCATCAGCAGCAGGTAGACATGGACAGGACCTGAACCAGCAGGTGGTGGCATACTTTGACATTCCCATGCCAACACACCTTGAAGATCCGCTGGACTTCTGGACAGCCAAACTTGAATTGTGGCCGAAACTAGCAGATGCTGCCCTGGAAAAGCTGTCCTGCCGGGCCAGTAGTGTGCCATCAGAGCAGGTGTTTAGTGCAGCGGGGGCCATAGTCACCCCGAGGAGAACTCGTCTATCCATGAAAAATATGGAGAAACTGACCTTTGTGAAGATGAATCAGCCAGGATTTCCAACCACCAATGCCAGATGCATGAGAGTAGATTGACTGTGGTGCCACACCAACACTTCCCAAATACGATAGTGCCAAACAGATTTAAGGCGCTGCTCCCCAGTTACAAACATTCCTCCGCATCAGACCTTTTTCCACCCACCTTTGTCATGGGTACTGTTATTGCCACCCACCGCACCACTCTGTCACCGGGTCACTTTCAGGACTCCTGATACTCCTGTAATAGATGTTTCTATGGTTTCCTTCCATGTAAAAAAATGATTAATTTAGGAGGCCCCTTCCCCATCTGTTTTCCCCCTCTGCTCCTTCAGGTATCTGCTCTGGACCCCTCCCATCATGTGATGACTTTGAACAAAGAAAGCCCGGGAAAGTTACAGGAAGTGGAGTGCCATGAGGACAAGGCACATTCCTCATGATATTTGCACACTTCCTAAATGCTAGAACATGCCCTAGCAGGGGGTAGGAACTTATGTTAATGACAAAGGTGATATAAGCTTGAACGATTTGAAATATAGCCAGTGGACAGCACACAGAACGCTAAAGCACAATGGCTCTGTCTGATTTATTTCTCTATGCTTCGGTATATACATTATGTACAAGAACGATGAGTTAATCCTCCACAGATGTCGCCCAAAGTCGTGGGGCTGGATTATAGGCCTCATGTGCAGGTCAGGTCGCAGTCAGACCAGACGATGGAACAAAGACGGACGCAGATGGGATTTGATCAACTCCAGGCGTACGGTAGGACATACTTGTACGATAGCCAAAAGCACCCATGTCTCCCCTTTGTTTTGTCATGCTGATCTAGCTGACTTGCATGTGACCTAACAGAGAAAGATAGATAAATTCCCGTCCAGCCAATTACCCATGTATAAGATATCATAATGTATCTATCTTACTACCCGAGTGTGTATGAAGTGTGTGTGTAAGTGAATAAGTGGAATTGGGACTGTTCATTGGGGAGTTGCGTTGAGGAGTACGTTGTCGTAATTAATCATTGGGATGTTTAGGCATCATCAGAATGGTTAGGACAGAGTCATAAATAGATAAGTGATCTAGGACGGATATGGTGCTGGTCGCCTGGTATAACTTCATAATTAGAGCTTACCTAGGACTGGGGGTACAAGGGATTTTTTCCTGGCAATAGCAGACTTCTGAAACTTGTCCCATTATAACTGATTGAATATGTGATATGTGTCGTCTTGTCTTAATGTGTCCATGGAAATTAGCTAATTCAGACGAAGAGGGGGAAATAACTTCCCTTCTAATACTAGATCTAATGTATTAGTGTTTTAAAGATATCTCCTAAAAGTAAGGGTTTTTTTGAGAGGGTTTTAGTTTGCAACAGCTGGGGACACCCTAAAGCTGTTGGTTTGTGGGCTGTTTGGAGGAGACAGAGGGGGCTGAAGAGAACTGCAGGGCTTTGAAATGTGCAGAAGTAATCTGATCTCATTGATAGAATTGCATATGGAGAGGAAGTGGGGGAAGGGAATTACACAGAGTTGTGTAGAAAAAAAATGGAGTTTTGATTGAAAGCATGTGGTGAGTTCAAAATGGAATTGACAAATTATAGATATTAAGGCAGTTGCAAGTTTGAAATATATTGATGGTTGATAGGAACCAAGAAGGTTTATATATATGGCAGTGTTATATACAGTTATATATAACTGTGTGATTCTTGAGAACAATTGTGATTTGACTTAGTTATGTTGTAGTTCTCTGAATGGATATAGATCGTGAGGAGCTGGCTGAAAGTATGATGCAAATATTTAGGTATTGAAGTTTACACCGATGTACAGACATACATTTGTTTATAAACTGGTTGATAGGATGGTGAGAATTATCATATTTACAATTAAGAGAGTCTTTGTATTAAGCAGGGGGGAGGAGTGTGAAAATGGAACTGTTTGTATAATATTATGGAGCTAAGAATCCCTTATGGAGTGACACCTTAAGATCATAACCCAGATTTTTCCTTTCTTTATTCCATGTTTCTTTCTCTTTCTCCCTTTTTTTCTCTCTCTCCTTCTAGGCTACTAGTCTCTGCCACGTGCTTACTCCTATGGGGGGCAGCCATGTTACCACTCCCAGAAGTGCAGTTCCTCCCCCAGCAGCCATTTTAGTTCATACAATTAGTTCTCACCTCCACTCCCCTGTAGCCATTTTTAACACATCTAGTCAATTGAAACATATACGATAAATTAGGAATACACGGAGTATGACCAGTGAATGGATTTAGGTGAAACTGTGTATGTACATGATTATGTCATAATGAAACTAATTGATGATATTTTATTAATCTCTTAATAAGTTTGTTTTCGCAGGAGTGCAAGATGGATAAAAAAAAAGGAAAAGAAATTTATAAGGAAATGCAATTAACTATCTGATTATATTATAGGAGTAACGAGAGAAGTTTGGCCAAGGAGAATAAAATAAAACGTAAAATAAATGAAAAAGTGATCACTGTTTAATTAATGTATATTACTTTAAGCATATAAAATCAGCTAATGGTTTATTGATTAAATATAATGCGCATTGAAGATGATTTTTTTTCCCAATTTTTGAAAGAGCTCTGTATATATTTTTTATTCTTTTACATTTTGTTTTTGGTGAGAATGTGGGCCCTGTCTGTGTGTGTTGTATGTTGAGTATTTGTAAATGTTGGTATTGTTACATGTTACATGTGTATGGTATGTCTCCATGTAGGCACTGATTGCTCAAGAATTTTTGAGGAATGAACAAACTAAAGAAAGACAAAAAGCCAGACTCAAAGGGGTGGTGACCAGTGACATAGAGGAGTGGGAGGATAAAGGCGGGGCTTATAGCAAGATTGACAGAACAGCCTTGGTCTAAGGAAACACAGTCACATTAAATTGAAGGAACTACAAATCTACTGTTTAAACTTGAATGTGTTATAGTACCTGCATACACAACGTGATATACCTATACATTCTACATTGCATTTATTTGAATAGCATCAATTTTAAGTGGATAACATTATAATGATATTTAATGTAATATGAAGATGCTGATTGTCTTGAACTTAAAAAAAAAAATTTAAAAAAATTTCAAGAGCCATGATAGGATATCGGAGAATCCATGGTTAATTCTGAGTCATAAATGTAAGTTTGTTCTAGGTAATGTAAAGATGTAATACATAAGACGGGATATATGGTGACCACACGCAGAATGAAGTTCTACTGCAATAAACCAGTTGAAGGTATTCACTGAGATGTGTAAGATATCTGAAGGTATGACACAATGAGTATGGGTACACTTTAATTACCGCCCACAAGTATGGGCCTCTTGACATAAGAGTGTTGTTGAATCCTTGAGCGAACCAATCTGTAAATTTGTAATTCAAGTGTTCAAAGTCCGAGAGCTGCCAGAGAAAGTGGCCATCGTAAAGATCAGAGACACATGAAGGAAACAGCCCCAGAAGCCAAGAGGATTGAATGGTGAAGGAGGCTGCCAAGGCTGCAGCGCTCCTGTTCCCCCACAATGATGGTACAAAGTGTACAGGTGGATGGGCAATGTGGAATTTTCTGGTTAGGTCTCTTGCAGGAACCAGCTATGCATGCTGAGAGAGACCAATGGAAGAAGAAAGAGGTGGTACAGGGCAAAGACGGCATCTGGAAGAAAATGTATGTGCCAGCAGTCTTGTATCCCATGGTAACATATATGACCCCATACACTAAGCAGAGGGGAGCTATGTGCATAGTAATGTCAGTACATTGGGTCGCCTCAGGACTCAACAATGCAGAAAGAAGGTTTGTACAGACATCAAGATTTACATCTGACATATGACCTAGGTAAAAACAATAAAGGTACCTGACCAACACGCTCCATAAATATCTTACCTGTTCCAGAGAATATGAGTAGACTTCATCTAACTGCCCGGGGTAGGTCAATATCAGTATCTACTTGTCTAATTGGACTGATCCCTAACCATATATACAGTAAAGTATACAATTAAGAACCTTTTGTGAAACTGTACCTAGTTCAGATTCTGTAATTGTCATCCAATTCTTCAAAACCTATGCAGGAAATAAGTGAGGAAAGAGAAGATTGCATATGATGATCCCGTATAGATATATCTCTGATAACTGTTAAATCTATGTCTGTGCATAACCACGGTTGTTCCAAAGGGAAAGATAATCATAACGGATTGTTAGGAGGTGACGTTGTATGAGGAGAATCAGTA
The DNA here is from genome assembly GCF_029499605.1 of Hyla sarda. NCBI lineage: Eukaryota > Metazoa > Chordata > Amphibia > Anura > Hylidae > Hyla > Hyla sarda. Next base: position 381,564,219 of record NC_079193.1, read on the forward strand.
GGTGAACATGTACAAATAGCGGGGTGCAACAAGTATTTCAGTGAGTGATAATGTTATAAAGGAAAAGAATACTTGGTGTAAGATTATAGAAAGGATAGACCTAGCTAGCGGGATGAGTAAGTGGTAACTATTGTAAAGTATGGGATACTTGGGATACGAAGTTTAGAGTTAAATTATAAAGGAATTAAACTGGGGAATACACATTAGTCAAGACACGTCTGCCTATACACACTTCCATTACCGAACCAGCAAAATAATCCAAACCACACTTTAGAGGAAAACATGCAGCCCCTGCTGGGAGTTTCGATCCCTTTGTGTATATTGATGTTAAAGGAGTCCCAAGGGGGGCCCCAGATGAATTTTATAGCTAGAGGTCAAATATAAAGACGGAGTTGAGTCAATAATATCCCAGATTTCCACGAGTAAAATTAATTATATCTATTATAATCAACTAAGATTAATACATTTCTTTGTAAATGCTCTTTAAGGTTAGACCGAACAACTAAGAGTCACATCCGCTAAAATATTCCACAATGGTACGGCATTAGATATGATGTATGGTGTAAAAGGAAAAAGGGGGATATACAAGATGTTTGGGAGACTTGTTGCGCATATATCTCAGCCAGTATAGGACTGGTAAAATAACCATACTTATAATTCTAACAGTCTTGATTTGTTGTGTGTTGTGTTTTGCCTTGCCTAAAGAAGAAGTGTGAGACGACCGACAAGAATGCCACGCCATTGATGACAAATGTGGACTTTGAGATTACAGATGAAGCCTATACCCCATTACAGAGCTTCAATGCCATCTATAACACCAGAGGCCCATAGGGACAGCATCTGACTCCATATGTGTAAAGTCTGAGGCTAAGGGGGTCCATGGATAAGCCATGGGTCGTCTAAAGTACAGTGAAACGTTCGAGAAAACACATTGGGACAGATGAGTTAGGATGATGGAAATTAGGGAAAGGTAGAATGATCATTTTTTTAGGGGGGCTTGTAATAGATGTTTCTATGGTTTCCTTCCATGTAAAAAAATGATTCATTTAGGAGGCCCCTTCCCCATCTGTTTTCCCCCTCTGCTCCTTCCAGTATCTGCTCTGGACCCCTCCCATCGTGTGATGACTTTGAACAAAGAAAGCCCGGGAAAGTTACAGGAAGTGGAGTGCCATGAGGACAAGGCACATTCCTCATGATAGGGTTAAATGACCGAGCAGAATTCGGACCATTCCTGTAATTTTCTATTGGTTTTAAGCACAAGAAGGTGATTTGTTCTTAAGGTCAAGGGCCCTCCCCCTTGTCCACACACCTGGTTTTAAACCACGGCAGGTCAGTTCAAACATGTAGGAGGCCAGAAGAAGCTCAGTGGACGAGCGATACGATCGTCGCATTCCTATATCCTGCATTCCCCCGAGAGCCTCCTGTACTGCTCTGCCGTGGATGCACGATTTCTTCATACAAATAAAGAAGAGTTTTATACAACACTTGGGTGAGTCGTCCGTCTTTTCTACCTCTCATTGATGAATAACATTCCTCATGATATTTGCACACTCCCTAAATGCTAAAACATTCCCTAGCAGGGGGTGGGAACTTATGTTAATGACAAAAGTGATATAAGCTTGAACGATTTGAAATAAAGCCAGTGGACAGCACACAGAACGCTAAAGCACAATGGCTCTGTCTGATTTATTTCTCTATGCTTCCGTATATACATTATGTACAAGAACGATGAGTTAATCCACCACACTGCTGCTGACCTGTTGCTGCCACCTCCAGGCTGTCTTATTCAGCCACTATATGGTCTCCTCATGCTTCAGCCACCTCCAGGCTATGCCATTCATCCAATATATGGTTAACTGATGCTTCAGCCAGCTCCTGTCTGTGTCATTCAGCAACTACATGGTTAAGTGATGCTGCTGGGCCTAGCCCATTATCCATATATATGTTTATGGTAGCACTAGGTACCATAAATCTTCAATGGAAATTTCAAAATTCATCTTTTATTCTTAGAGGTTGTGAGGCCCTATTGTCTCCTCATCTGCCGCCAACTCCAGGCTGTGCCATTAAGACACTACATGGTCTCCTCATGCTTCAGCCAACTCCAGGCTGTGCCATTCAGCCACTATATGGTCTCTTCTCATGCTTCAGCCAACTCCGGGCTGTGCCATTCAGACACTACATGGTCTCCTCATGCTTCAGCCAACTCCAGGCTGTGCCATTCAGACACTACATGGTCTCCTCATGCTTCAGCCAACTCCAGGCTGTGCCATTCAGCCACTATATGGTCTCTTCTCATGCTTCAGCCAACTCCAGGCTGTGCCATTCAGACACTATTTGGTCTCTTCTCATGCTTCTGCCAACTCTGGGCTGTGCCATTCAGACACTACATGGTCTCCTCATGCTTCAGCCAACTCCAGGCTGTGCCATTCAGACACTACATGGTCTCCTCATGCTTCAGCCAACTCCAGGCTGTGCCATTCAGACACTACATGGTCTCCTCATGCTTCAGCCAACTCCAGGCTGTGCCATTCAGCCACTATATGGTCTCTTCTCATGCTTCAGCCAACTCCAGGCTGTGCCATTCAGACACTACATGGTCTCCTCATGCTTCAGCCAACTCCAGGCTGTGCCATTTAGCCACTATATGGTCTCTTCTCATGCTTCAGCCAACTCCAGGCTGTGCCATTCAGATACTATTTGGTCTCTCTGATGCTTCAGCCACCTCCAGGCTGTGCCATTCAGCCATCATATGGTCTCTTCATGCTGCCACAAACTCCAGGCTTTGCCATTCAGCCACTATATGGTCTCCTCATGCTTCAGCCAACTCCAGGCTGTGCCATTTAGCCACTATATGGTCTCTTCTCATGCTTCAGCAAACTCCAGGCTGTGCCATTCAGACACTATTTGGTCTCTCTGATGCTTCAGCCACCTCCAGGCTGCGCCATTCAGCCACCATATGGTCTCTTCATGCTGCCACAAACTCCAGGCTTTGCCATTCAGCCACTATATGGTCTCCTCATGCTTCAGCCAACTCCAGGCTGTGCCATTCATACACTATATGGTCTCCTCATGCTTCAGCCAACTCCAGGCTGTGCCATTCAGCCACTATATGGTCTCTTCTCATGCTTCAGCCAACTCCAGGCTGTGCCATTCAGCCACTATATGGTCTCTTCTCATGCTTCAGCCAACTCCAGGCTGTGCCATTCAGACACTACATGGTCTCCTCATGCTTCAGCCAACTCCAGGCTGTGCCATTCAGCCACTATATGGTCTCTTCTCATGCTTCAGCCAACTCCGGGCTGTGTCATTCAGACACTACATGGTCTCCTCATGCTTCAGCCAACTCCAGGCTGTGCCATTCAGACACTACATGGTCTCCTCATGCTTCAGCCAACTCCAGGCTGTGCCATTCAGCCCCTATATGGTCTCTTCTCATGCTTCAGCCAACTCCAGGCTGTGCCATTCAGACACTACATGGTCTCCTCATGCTTCAGCCCACTCCAGGCTGTGCCATTCAGCCACTATATGGTCTCTTCTCATGCTTCAGCCAACTCCAGGCTGTGCCATTCAGACACTATTTGGTCTCTCTGATGCTTCAGCCACCTCCAGGCTGTGCCATTCAGCCACCATATGGTCTCTTCATGCTGCCACAAACTCCAGGCTTTGCCATTCAGCCACTATATGGTCTCCTCATGCTTCAGCCACCTCCAGGCTGTGCCATTCAGACACTATATGGTCTCCTCATGCTTCAGCCAGGGTAAGTGTGTGTTCACACTGCAGAATTCCCGCGGAATTCCGCGGTGTGAATTTAACATTAGTGTGAATGGGTCTCCGGGAGACCCGTTGACACTGCGGAATTTCAGCGGTGGATAATTCCGCCGCTGAAATTGTTCCGCGCAAAGAAAGAACATGTTCATTCTTTTGAGCGGAAGTCCGCGAGTACTGCATAGCCATCAATGGTGACGGCGCAGTGCCGTGCGGTCCTACCGCCGCCGTTGGCTGCCAGGCTGAATCTCCGCTCGCGGAACTCTGCGAGCGGAGATTCCGTTTACACTCTGTAGTCTGAACATAACCTAAGGGGGTACTAATCTCCAGTTTCAAAAGAAAAGCTATTTATTTTTGTGACTGAAAATAGAATAAAATAGTTGGGGCACTCCCCAATGGAGGACCTCCGTTGACAACTCCATCCAGTATAAGATATAAAAGATGTCCCTAAGGCCATAACATCATGTAAATAAAATATAAGTTCTAAGATACAAGAGACAGATAGTGATAATTACACAACCAGAGAGCGAGATCACTGCACAGCGATACTGACGGGAACGTTTTATTTATTAGTCGGGAGTAAGATATGACGGTGTCCCTGTAGGAATCGGAAATGAAGTGTTCAGAGCGTGAAATAATAAAGGGGTACTCAGGTGGAAAATAAATGTTTTCAAATCAACTGGTGCCAGGAAATCAAAGAGATTTGTAAATTAATTCTATTTAAATAATCTTAATCCTTCCAGTACTTATTAGCTGCTGAATACTTCTATGGAAATTATTTTCTTTTTGGAACACAGAGCTCTCTGCTGACATCTGTCCATTTTAGGAACTGTCCAGAGCAGCATATATTTTCTATGGGGATTTTCTCCTACTCTGGACAGAGATGTCAGCAGAGAGCACTGTGCTTGTGATATCAGCAGAGAGCTCTGTGTTCCAAAAAGAAAATAATTTCCTCTGGAGTATTCAGCAGCTAATAAGTACTGGAAGGATTAAGATTTTTTTATAGAAGTAATTTACAAATCTGTTTAACTTTCTTGCACCAGTTGATTAAAAAAAAAAAGTTTTCCACCGGAGTCACCCTTTAAAAAAATTTTTTTTCACTGGAGTGCCGATTTAATATTATCAAATACATAAGCAACAGCTGGGACCGAGGGGCTGCCCATGCATGGTGTGAATGAGGACATCTTCCATGATATGATGCAATTGGTACCAATGTAAGGCTATGTTCACATATCGGAATTTCTGCACGGAAAATCTTAGTGCGAACAACCCGCAGACTGCTATGCCGGCGCCCGTAGTCTGCGGGATGTTTGCACTGACATTACACTGAGATAACATGCCGGCACTAAGACCACACGGGAATGCGGCTTGCATTCCGGCAACGCATTCCATGCAGAGTCCACCGAAAGAATGAACTTTCCGTGCCTCAAACATCTGGCGAACAAATTTCGCCGCCATTGAATGCAATGGGACTCTGCTGCTGCCAAATCTCCACGTGGAATTCCAATGCGGAATCACGTAAACACGGCCTTATACTGCTGATCCTACCACATTCTGTATGTGATTGGTGGATACAAGCAGCCTTCATGTGTACCTAGGACACCACATGGGGCTATATTTCTTATTGGTCACTGCAGAAAACACCTGTTCAGCCAATCACCAGCCACTATGGCCAATGATCTGCTGAGTCGGCGTTTACTACATGTCAAAATAAAATCCGGCATTGCATTAGATCCAAGGTAATCTCAAAAACAGTAAGGATAGGGGATAAGATGTCTGATCGCTGGGGTCCTGCTGCAGCCCTCCCCCCGCCCCCCCCCTCCCGATCTCTGCTGCGGCCCCCCAGTCATCCGGTGCACGGAACGAACTTCGCTCCATGCCAGATGACTAGCGATGCGGCGCCGGAGGCTTGTGACGTCAATGCAAGACTATGGGAGGGGGCATGGTGTGACATCATGAGTGGGCATGGCCATGATGTCACAAGCCTCTGGCACCGCAGCAAGCATTCTAAACAAAGGCCAGTTGCTGCAGGGAGATTGCACGGGGTCCCAGCGGCTGGATAGGGGATAAGATGCCTAGGGGCAGAATCCGCTTTAGGCTGAAATTTGGGAAGAGGGTGATTCACCGTGTCACCTGAACGTCCACACACCATTGGAGTCGGCCTTGGTTACAGTTATCGTGGATGATCGCTATTAGCTCCAAAAAATAGTTACCTGGTGGGACCAACCATGACGATACAGAAGGTGGGAAAATGTAATAGGACAAGGTATTTTAGATCTAGATTTTCCAAATATATTTACATCCTTACATTGTATCTTCTCATTCAGTTGTGAATGGGGCATTTTGTCTCAAAAGAAAAAATCCTTCTAATGGCTGACCCTCCAGCTGTACCAAACAAGGACCTGTTTACCTTTTAACCTAGACTCGGACCATATAGTCAAATAACTTCTGAATTTTCATACAAAAAAAAAAAATTTGTGAATGTGGTCTGCTCCAGGGTCATTAATCAAAAAAAAAATCCCCAGAGAATTCACAAGGTTTACACCCCCCCCCCCAAAAAAAAAAATGAAAATCTTTCTTATATCTTAATGTGAATGAAATCAAAATAATCACCCTGTGTTATCATATATACAGTGATTTCAATAAAATTATAATGTAATGTAAGTCTCCCTATTGAAATGGGAGTGACGGCAGCAATACAACTAATCTTAGATTTACATTTTTGAATAATCTGATTGATTTCTTGGAGTGATGCCCCTTGTTTCTCATATTTAGGTTGTAAGCTGCCCAATCCTCCTTATTTAAATCTCCCCCCAATGCTTATTAAACATTCACTTATGCACCCATCCTAACGTTTTGCCGGTGTAACCGGCTTTCTCAAGGGCCTCGACCCTTGACAAAGTCGGTTAGACCGGCGAAACGTCAGGAAGGTGCATTAGTGAATGTTTAATAAGCATTGGGGGATTGAAATAAGGAAGATCGGAAAGCATACAACCTATATATGACAACACAGGGTGATTATTCTGCTCCATGGTCAGAACCTTCTTCTACGAAATCACCATCTGGTCTTCCAATGGTCCAATTTGTCCATTTTCTTCTTTGCTTCCTTAGGACATATAAAATGACCTGTAAGTTGTCATTCAACCTCTTTATAAGGACACTTCTATGACATATGTGGCAAAATTAGAACAACACTGAAAACAAGAGGCTCAACCATTACAGATCAAGTCCATCCTATCGTTTTTGAAGAGCAACCTAAAATCCAGAATGGGGTTTGTCCAATGACAACCATCCGACAATGTCTTATTGTTAGGGGTGAAAGTCTGGCGTCAGTCATCATAATGGAGGATATAGGACTGAGGTGACTATTTATATGGTCAGTGATTCCCAGTGTTTTCATTTTCAGGATCGTTTTTGGCTGTGGTTGTGAACCTGACCGCTCCAGGTGGCTTCAGTCTATTCTCTTGACCTTCTTACCCCCAGTTTTGCAGTATGGTGCTGGCAGATATCCCAATCAGGATGGTATTCCAGGTTACGAGATCGGCCCCTGCTGCTTTGTCGAGATCATTACACATGTCGGACTGGCAACAGATGGTGGGTCTTGTCACACCCAAGTTATTGGGGTTACTGGGCTTACAGAACTCGGCACAGCCACGGACCACGACCCTGTTATGATCGAAGGGGTAACCTTAAAAAGACAAAACATGATGGAAATGATATAAATAAATATGAAAACCATCAACATGTACAAATAAAAAAGGCCAAATATGGGGTAATAGTGAGGGATATGCCAACTTACTCAATTCTCCCTTACCATGACCAAAAAATACAATTTTTCTAATGATGGTAGAAAAAACTGTGCGCTAGACTTCCACCGCCGACTGTCCCCACCAAGATCTCTTCTTTAGGAAATGGTTGTCCGGCTAATTATAAATTGTCAGCTGCAAATTCTTTCCATGTGGTTTGGTGGTCACTATTTTTGGGAAGTGTATATAATGACCACCTGTGGGACCACCAGCACTCAACAAAACCAAGGTACCTAACCAGAGCCAATAAGTGATCAATTCCAACCAAGACGAGGGATTGTGATAGCTTAGTGGAGAAGAATAGTGTGAACTTACCTACGTTACTTCATGTATTATATTCATGTCATGAACAGGGGGGCAGGGAGAAGTGAGCCCTAAAGTTGTCCCTTTAAAGCGTACCCGTCAGATCCCCCCCAAAAAATTTTTTTTTAAAATATAGTACTCAGTACCTAATCCTGACCATGTACATCTAATTTTTATGTGTCTAGCACCTTTATTTTTTTTATTGCACTTTTAATTTAGCTCACTAGTCTGAATTCCTCTCAAAGGGAGGGGCGTGGCCTCACTGTGCAGGTCTCCGCCCCCTCCCTCAGTATGGTGTCTGCTCACATCTCCCTGAACATTAGCAAAACTACAACTCCCAGCTTGTCCTCACTGACATTAGCGGGACACAAGCTGACACAGGAGGACAGTCCTGCGCTCACAGCTGTCAATCAAGGAAGTGTGTCCATGACATTGGTGATGACGCATGGACACAGCAGGACTAGTATGTGTCCAAGCAGGCGGGGGGGGGGGCAGTTGTTTGACTGGCTTTTTCAGTATTTAATACTGAAAATGTTCTAATGAAAGCAATTGCAAAACTTATTGGTTATACATGCTTTACAACATATCAAAAGTTTTTGTATCTGACAGTGCCCATTTAAACCACTTTCCCTGCCTACTTGCATATCCACCCTAAATGACGCATGGAGAACTTGGAGCAAGTCCCTACCTAGCGCTAAAGTTTATTGGAGTAGAAGTCAACAAAACAAGCAGAACTGTACAAAGACGGGAAACAAGCCTGGCACCTAACAGAACCAACAAACAGATATATAAATACAAACAAGACAGAAAAACGTACATTTCAGAAACCGGAATCAAGATTTATGGCAGATATGAATAAAGGAACAAGACTAGATATGGGGAAAAGTATACAGCAGACAAAACAAGGAGATGCAGGGGATGAACAGATTAACTGAATGTCAGAACACTAAAAAGAGTCAGGAAATCAAGAGCTCTGTTCACACTGGACTCACAGCAACAAGGAACACACAGGACACCCCACTCCAAGCATGGAGGGACATCAATACTAAAGCCCAATAGGCTCCTAGAGAGTGAGAACTCTCCACTGTGGGATCAGGATACTGGCCTAGGAGAAAACAAAAATCCTTAAAACAAGCAAACACAGGTACAGGCACAAGACTCACTCACTCCTAGATAGACGGATTAGCACAAGGCTCAGAAAAGCACTCTATCCTAGGAGATCAAGGCTCAAGCAAGGTCAAAACAGGACTGACAAACGCACAGTATGAACACGGACTAAGGCAACACAAAGCAAATGCAGAACAAACTTACACAATACTAAAACCCGACAAATGTACTAAAACAAAGCAAGCGAAAATCTTTATCACACAGGACAAGAAACCATGGTTAAACTCTGGATATGTGCACAGACAGACATAGTAAACATCATGCCAACATGACCTGAACACAGAGCTAATAAGGAGCCTACCTGAAGATGCTTATATATCCTCTCCCAGTGCTGAAGTCAGGAAGGTTAACTCTTCCCATCCCAGGGAGAATAACCAGATAAGCTGTTCAGACACAAACAATGTCTGAACAGGACCCAAAGCAGAGAATGCAAAATACAGATAAATGGACATAATAATTCAATCGCAATGTAATGTATGTACACAGTGGCCTCACCAGCAGAATAGTGAGTACAGCTCTGGGGTATAATACAGGATATAACTCAGGATCAGTACAGGATAAGTAATGTAATGTATGTACACAGTGACCTCCCCAGCAAAATAGTGAGTACAGCTCTGGAGTATAATACAGGATATAACTCAGGATCAGTACAGGATAAGTAATGTAATGTATGTACACAGTGACCTCACCAGCAGAATAGTGAGTACAGCTCTGGAGTATAATACAGGATATAACTCAGGATCAGTACAGGATAAGTAATGTAATGTATGTACACAGTGACCTCAACAGCAGAATAGTGAGCACAGCTCTGGAGTATAATACAGGATATAACTCAGGATCAGTACAGGATAAGTAATGTAATGTATGTACACAGTGACCTCACCAGCAGAATAGTGAGTACAGCTCTGGAGTATAATACAGGATATAACTCAGGATCAGTACAGGATAAGTAATGTAATGTATGTACACAGTGACCTCAACAGCAGAATAGTGAGCACAGCTCTGGAGTATAATACAGGATATAACTCAGGATCAGTACAGGATAAGTAATGTAATGTATGTACACAGTGACCTCACCAGCAGAATAGTGAGTACAGCTCTGGAGTATAATACAGTATATAACTCAGGATCAGTACAGGATAAGTAATGTAATGTATGTACACAGTGACCTCACCAGCAGAATAGTGAGTACAGCTCTGGAGTATAATACATGATCAGTAGTATAACGTATTATCATTACCTGCAGGTCCATAGACAGTAGTGAAGCACCAGTTCTCCCCCTCTGTACAGTTGTGCGTTGTTGTACAGTGCAGGGACGTAGTCGGGGTCGGGCAGTAGTAACATTTCAGACCATGAGCTGCGGACAGACAACAGTCATTAGAAACAACTTCAACATTTATTTAAAGTAATTTATTATTGTTTATTATTTACCAAGAAAAAACACAAAAGAAAAATAGTAATAAATGGGGACAGTAAATCTATGAAATGACGGACTCCTCAGGATACGTTTTCCTCGGCAGCGCTCGCGGTTCAGAGGATTTCACCGATATGTGTCCAATGTTCTTGCAGGGAATAAGAACCATCTGTTTCTGCCGATTTTTGGTCGCATCATGTATCAGAAAATAATGTATAAAAAGCGAAGAACTCCCAGCAAAAATGGTGCAAATAAATATAAAAGATCACGACGCAAAGAATGACCCTCAATGCCGCGTATATGGAAAAAGAGGAAGTATAGGGGTCAGAAGAGGAGGAGGATTTTAAAGGGGTACTCTGCCCCTAGACATCTTATTCCCTATCCAAAAATGTCTGATCGCGGGGGTCCAGCTGCTGGGACTCCTGTGTACTATGTGCAGCATCGGGTGTTCATTTAGAACGCTGGGGGTGGTGTTGGTGGCTCGTGACATCACGGCCACGCCCCCTTTGTGATGTCACACCACGCCCCCTCAATGCATGTCTATAGCTGTCACGCCCCCTCCTCTAGACTTGCATTGAGGGGGCGTGGCTGTGACGTCACGAGCCCCCGGTGCCACACCCAGCATTGGAAATGAACCCGAGTGCTGTGATAGGGGATAAGATGTCTAGGGGCGGAGTAACCCTGTATACTGACTGGGTTTTAAAGTAATAAAATTAACCCTACATAACTTGGGTATCATTGTAATCATATTCACCCACAGCATAAAGGGAATATGTCGGGTTTTCTGTAAGATGCCCGGCATCAACACGAAAACCCTCAAAAATTGTCTTTTTTTTAAATCTACTTTCTCCCCATAAAAAAGATTTCAGTTGTGCTGTACATTTTATGGTAAAAGTAATAGGTGCAATTGGTCCCACAAAAAACAAGCCATCAAATGGGTCTGTAGATGGAAAAATATAGGAGTCATTGCCATTATAGGACATGGAGGAAAAAACAAAAAGGCAACATTTTAAATTGTTTATTTCCCTAAGGGGTTAAAGGGGAACTCTGGTGGGAAACTTTTTTATTTTTTTCAATCCACTGGTGCTAGAAAGTTAAACAGATTTGTAAATTACTTCTATTAAAAAATCTTTATCCTTCCAGTACTCATTAGTGGCTGTATTACAGAGGAAATGCTTTTCTTTTTGGATTTCTCTTCTGTCACGACCACAGTGCTCTCTGCTGACCTCTGCTGTCCATTTTAGGAACTGTCCAGAGCAGAAGAAAACCCATAGCAAACATATGCTACTCTGGACAGAAAATGGACAGCAGAGGTCAGCAGAGAGCACTGTGGTCGTGACAGAAGAGAAATCCAAAAAGAAAAGCATTTCCTCTGTAATACAGCCACTAATGAATACTGGAAGGATAAAGATTTTTTAATAGAAGTCATTTACAAATCTGTTTAACTTTCTGGCACCAGTTGATTTAAAAAAAAAATTAAATTAAATTCCACGGGAGTACCCCTTTAATACATCCTCCTTAAAAAATGTTCCATAGACACATATGCGTTAGATAGATATGAGATAGATATATAGATAGGAAATAGATAGATAGATATGAGATAGATAGATATGAGATAGATAGAAAGAAAGATATGAGATAGAAAGATAGATATGAGATAGATAGATAGATATGAGATAAATATATAGATATGAAATAGATAGATATGAGATAGATAGATAGATAGATAGATTTGAGATAGATAGATAGATATGAGATAGATAGATAGATAGATAGATATGAGATAGATAGATATGAGACAGATAGAAAGAAAGATAGATATGAGATAGATAGATAGATAGATAGATATGAGATAAATATATTGATATGAAATAGATAGATATGAGATAGATAGATAGATTTGAGATAGATTGATAAGAGATAGATATGAGATAGATATATAGATATGAAATAGATAGATATGAGATAGATAGATAGATATGAGATAGATAGATAAGAGATAGATAGATATGAGATAGATAGATATGAGATAGATATGAGATAGATAGATATGAGATAGATAGATAGATAGATAGATAGAGAGATATGAGATAGATAGATAGATATGAGATAGATAGATAGATAGATATGAGATAGATAGATAGATATGAGATAGATAGATAGATATGAGATAGATAGATAGATATGAGATAGATATATAGATATGAAATAGATAGATATGAGATAGATAGATAGATATGAGATAGATAGATAAGAGATAGATAGATATGAGATAGATAGATAGATATGAGATAGATATGAGATAGATAGATATGAGATAGATAGATAGATAGATAGAGAGATATGAGATAGATAGATAGATATGAGATAGATAGATAGATAGATATGAGATAGATAGATAGATAGATAGATAGATAGATATGAGATAGATAGATAGATATGAAATAGATAGATAGATAGATAGAGAGATATGAGATAGATAGATAGATATGAGATAGATAGATAGATAGATATGAGATAGATAGAAAGATAGATATGAGCAGGCTAGTAGCTACAGCACAGGCAAACCATGCAATTGCTTGGGGCCCCGAGCAGAGCCCGTGCTTGCCCATCCTGTAGCGACGGGGCAATTCCCCCCATCACTATTAAGGACATCCCTGTGACACAGGGATGCCCCCGTTAACTCTCAGCGGCCCCGGGTTAAGTTTAAAAACGCAGGTGCCGCCGGGATTCAGCGCACGCAGGGACGTCACTGACATGTGCGTCCATAGCAATGGAGGCGCAGAAGACCGGAGCATCGAGGAGAAGGAAGAAGCGCGCTGGCAGCTTGGTAAGTGACCATCTTCGGTGTTCCGACCATCTCTTCTCCACTCCCGGGAACTAATGATAAGGCCGGACCGGAGGAGCGGGGGTCGGAGACCTGAAGTGGGCAGTACACAGATATACAGCCTCCAGCCATACACTGTATATAGCTGGAGGCTGTATGTCTGTGGGGAACAGTGCCTGCCTAATGTGGGGGAACACTGCCTGCCTAATGTGGGGGAACACTGCCTGCCTAATGTGGGGGAACACTGCCTGCCTAATGTGGGGGAACACTGCCTGCCTAATGTGGGGGAACACTGCCTGCCTAATGTGGGGGAACACTGCCTGCCTAATGTGGGGGAACACTGCCTGCCTAATGTGGGGGAACACTGCCTGCCTAATGTGGGGGAACACTGCCTGCCTAATGTGGGGGAACACTGCCTGCCTAATGTGGGGTAACACTGCCAGCCTAATGTGGGGGGAACACTGCCACCCTAATGTGGGGGATTACTGCCAGCCTAATGTGGGGGAACACTGCCTGCCTAATGTAGGGAAACATGGCCTGCCTAATGTAGGGGAACACTGCCTGCCTAATGTAGGGGAACACTGCCTGCCTAATGTAGGGGAACACTGCCAACCTAATGTGGGGGAACACTGCCAACCTAATGTGGGGGAACACTGCCAGCCTAATGTTGGGGAACACGGCCTGTCTAATGTGAGGGAACACTGTCTGCCTAATGTGGGGGAACACTGCCTGTCTAATGTGAGGGAATACTGTCTGCCTAATGTGGGGGAACACTGCCTGCCTAATGTGAGGGAACACTGTCTGCCTAATGTAGTGGAACACTGCCTGCCTAATGTGGGGGAACACTGCCTGCCTAATGTGAGGGAACACTGTCTGCCTAATGTAGGGGAACACTGCCTTCCTAATGTGGGGGAACACTGCCTGCCTAATGTGGGGGAACACTGCCTGCCTAATGTAGGGGAACACTGCCTTCCTAATGTGGGGGAACACTGCCAGCCTAATGTAGTGGAACACTGCCAGCCTAATGTTGGGGAACACTGCCTGCCTAATGTGAGGGAACACTGTCTGCCTAATGTAGGGGAACACTGCCTTCCTAATGTGGGGGAACACTGCCTGCCTAATGTGGGGGAACACTGCCTGCCTAATGTAGGGGAACACGGCCTGCCTAATGTGGGGGAACACTGCCAGCCTAATGTGGGGGAACACTGCCAGCCTAATGTAGGGGAACACGACCTGCCTAATGTGGGGGAACACTGCCTGCCTAATGTAGGGGAACACTGCCTGCCTAATGTAGGGGAACATGGCCTGCCTAATGTGGGGGAACTCTGCCTGCCTAATGTGGGGGAACACTGCCTGGCTAATGTAGGGAAACATGGCCTGCCTAATGTGGGGGAACACTGCCTGCCTAATGTGGGGGAACACTGCCTGCCTAATGTGGGGGAACTCTGCCTGCCTAATGTGGGGGAACACTGCCTGCCTAATGTGGGGGAACTCTGCCTGCCTAATGTGGGGGAACACTGCCTGCCTAATGTGGGGGAACTTAAACAGCAACAATAGACAAGAGGGAAAGTGCTCCTAGTGTGATAACGTCATAATACAATGTTGTGAAAAATATAAATAATACTGCTCAGTGCTCACCGAAGTGAGTTGTACTAAGACCAAGTACAACTATGGTGTAAGCTTAAAGATGACCCTTGACTGGTAAAGTTAGGCAGCCGTTCCTGGCAACACAAGTAAAGCATTCACAAGCGAATCCCTCCAAGGAACAGCACAGGAATCAAACCGGCGCTCACAACTTTAGGTGCAAAATGTTCTTTATTTCCCGGCATGCAACGCGTTTCGCTGGACAACCAGCTTCATCAGGCAGGTGAAACACTGCCTGCCTAATGTGGGGGAACACTGCCTGCCTAATGTGGGGGAACACTGCCAGCCTAATGTTGGGGAACATGGCCTGCCTAATGTAGGTGAAACACTGCCTGCCTAATGTGGGGGAACACTGCCAGCCTAATGTGGGGGAACACTGCCAGCCTAATGTGGGGGGAACACTGCCTGCCTAATGTGGGGGGAACACTGCCAGCCTAATGTGGGGGAACACTGCCAGCCTAATGTGGGGGAACACTGCCTGCCTAATGTAGGGGAACACGGCCAGCCTAATGTGGGGGAACACTGCCAGCCTAATGTGGGGGAACACTGCCAGCCTAATGTGGGGGGAACACTGCCTGCCTAATGTGGGGGGAACACTGCCAGACTAATGTGGGGGGAACACTGCCTGCCTAATGTGGGGGAACACGGCCAGCCTAATGTGGGGGAACACTGCCAGCCTAATGTGGGGGGAACACTGCCAGCCTAATGTTGGGGAACACTGCCAGCCTAATGTGAGGGAACACTGTCTGCCTAATGTTGGGGAACATGGCCTGCCTAATGTAGGTGAAACACTGCCTGCCTAATGTGGGGGAACACTGCCAGCCTAATGTGGGGGAACACTGCCAGCCTAATGTGGGGGGAACACTGCCTGCCTAATGTGGGGGGAACACTGCCAGCCTAATGTGGGGGAACACTGCCAGCCTAATGTGGGGGAACACTGCCTGCCTAATGTAGGGGAACACGGCCAGCCTAATGTGGGGGAACACTGCCAGCCTAATGTGGGGGAACACTGCCAGCCTAATGTGGGGGGAACACTGCCTGCCTAATGTGGGGGGAACACTGCCAGACTAATGTGGGGGGAACACTGCCTGCCTAATGTGGGGGAACACGGCCAGCCTAATGTGGGGGAACACTGCCAGCCTAATGTGGGGGGAACACTGCCAGCCTAATGTTGGGGAACACTGCCAGCCTAATGTGAGGGAACACTGTCTGCCTAATGTTGGGGAACACTGCCTGCATAATGTGGGGGAACACTGCCTGCCTAATGTGGGGGAACACTGCCAGCCTAATGTGGGGGGAACACTGCCAGCCTAATGTGGGGGAACACTGCCTGCCTAATGTTGGGGAACACTGCCTGCCTAATGTGTGGGAACACTGCCTGCCTAATGTGGGGGAACACGGCCAGCCTAATGTGGGGGAACACTGCCAGCCTAATGTGGGGGAACACTGCCAGCCTAATGTGGGGGGAACACTGCCAGCCTAATGTAGGGGAACACTGCCTGTCTAATGTGGGGGGGGGGGGGGCACTGCCAGCCTAATGTGGGGGAACACTGCCAGCCTAATGTGGGGGGAACACTGCCAGCCTAATGTGGGGGAACACTGCTTAACTAATGTGGGGGAACACTGTCTGTCTAATGTGGGGGGGGGGGACACTGCCAGCCTAATGTGGGGGGACACTGCCAGCCTAATGTGGGGGAGCTATACTGCACCTAATGTGGGGAGAACTATGTTGCACCTAATGAGGGGGGAACTCTGCTGCACCTAATGTGGGGGGAACTCTGCTGCACCTAATGTGGGGGAACACTGCCAGCCTAATGTGGGGGCCTCGTAACGACGTTTGCTCAAGTTGCGCTCCCAGAATTCAAGGGCCAGCGTTACTACATCCTTACGCTGGCCCTAGAGCGTGAACATCAAGGGGGGGGGGGGGGGTTCCTCATGTCCATTTTGCTTGGGGCCCCCAAATTCCTTCAAACGGCCCTGGATATGAGATAGATAGATATGAGATAGATAGATGGATATGAAATAGATAGATATGACATAGATAGATATGAGATAGATATGAGATGGATATGAGTTAAATAGATAGACAGCTAGATAGATAGATAGATAGATATGAGATAGATAGATAGATAGATAGATATGAGATAGATAGATAGATAGATAGATATGAGATAGATAGATAGATAGATATGAGATAGATGGATAGATAGATATGAGATAGATAGATAGATACAAAAATATAGAAGCAGTACACCACAGGTAGATTTCAAAGGAACGGTGAATTTATTCCATGATGTGAGAGACTATGTTTCTCCAGCCTCATGCTGGCTTTCTTGAGAAAGCCAGCGTGAGGCTGGAGAAACGTAGTCTCTCACATCATGGAATAAATTCACCGTTCCTTTGAAATCTACCTGTGGTGTACTGCTTCTATATTTTTGTATGCATTGAGGAACCAGTGGACCGAGGTTCAGAATATGCGGGCACCCCAATTTCTTTTTTTCTTTACATTTCTGGAGGTGCTGTTCTTATTGGATATTTAGATAGATAGATATGAGATATATATGAGATAGATATGAGATAGATAGACAGATAGATAGATATGAGATATATAGATAGATATGAGATAGATAATGAGAAATTTTTTCCATTTTACCTATAGTCCCAGTGTACATGGCGGCAGCCAGCAGGTAGATGACAGTAGTCCCTCTCATGTTTCCCGGATCCTCGCTCTGTTGTCCTCCTTGGCGGTCTCTGTGTTTTATACCCATCATTCACTATTGACGCCTACGCTCGGCCGGTTCCCCCTCATTAGATTATAAACATTGGTCTACATTAATATGACACAATCCAATAAAATAAGTAATAACAAATATTTCCTCTGATCTATGTGATTATAGGACGTAACTTTCTAATAATTGCTAGATATCGTGTAATAATGGAGGATATAACCTGTAATAACCTGTGAAATAACAGAGCAGCCATGGGGCCCTTCCTTGATCTTTGAGATATGCAATAAAAATTGCCAGAGATATATACTTTATACCTGTTATTTGTAGTAGGATTTGTCATTGTAGCTGCGGTAAAGAAGTAACACATTGATCTCAGAGGCTCCTCTGCCCCATAAGGCCCTCCTGGTACACTGTTTGATCACCACAGTGAACTATTGGATTCCATGTGTCTCGACTAAATACATTTTTATCTCCTTGAGACAACATGTTGAAGGTTTTAGGCAGCTTCTGTGGATGGTCGGGTATATAGACGACGTCCTACCAGTATTCCTTTGGGGTGGCAGCTGGTGACCGGTTTTCTAACTATAGGAAAAAACTGCCCTGTAAATCAATTCTTTATCATAGAAGGAGGTTTAGAACAGAACATCAACCTCTTGTTAGGAAGTGGACCAATTTGTACCGACTTCTATATTTCCAAAAAGTGCTTTCTTGGTTTCGGTTTATGGATGACGTAATTTTCTTTGCCTTCAGTTTATTTCTCAACCAGAACATTTAACATCCGTCTATCTCATTACACGCCATCATTTACAGTTGATTTTGTTGACTTATAGTTAATCATACGGGACAATAAATTACCAAAAAAACAACAGAACACTTGGCCATGGATTGAGTTGGATGTTGCCGGTAAAGACAATTTACTTTAACGGAGCTGAGCCACACAACCAGACACAACCCATGGACAAATGGTCTTCTCTTTCTGGTGCAAATCAGTCAAGTTTTTACCAATTCCGTACAATCCATGATCTACCATCTTGAAGCCCTCAATGAGTAGAGCCTCCAGGAAAGACCTACATTGTCCCTAGTCGCTAGTCAGAAACAGCCCTGGACATTCAGGTTATCTCATTAAATTGCCCCTATTCTTATGGACGTCCAAATTGGCAGAGTGACCCTCTATAGGCCAGAATGCTCTAAAAGTTAGTCCTCTTCTAGTAGACCCAGTGCATTTATGTGGATGGCAACAGGTTATATTGCACTTTCCAGCTGAAACGTCTGACCATAAGCTGGATCGGCAGTGGGTGACTGTCCACATTTCACAGAGTGGCCTTCATAGTCATGTACCGTATTTTTCGCTGTATAAGACGCACTTTTTCTTCCCCAAAACTGGGGGGGAAAAGTCGGTGTGTCTTATACGGCGAATACACCCCTATAGCGGCGGTCCCTGCGTTCATCAACGACCGGGACCAGCGGCTAATACAGGACATCACCGATCGCGGTGATGCCCTGTATTAACCCTTCAGACACGGCGATCAAAGCTGACCGCCGCGTCTGAAGGGAAAGTGACACTAACCCGGCTGTTCAGCGATTTCACCGCGGCGGTCCCGAACAGCCCGACTGAATAGCCGGGTTAGTGCTTACAGGACACCTGGAGGGACCTTACCTGCCTCCTCGTAGTCTTCTCCGTTCAGGGATCCCCTGTATGGCCGGCGCTCTCCTTCCTCGTCATCACGTACGTGCGTCGGCGTGCGTAACGACGTGATGACGGCGACGGAGAGCGAGGATACCCGGCCGGCAGCAGAGACGTTCCGGAGCGACGGGGACACGGCGACAGCGATGGACCGACATCCAGGGCAGCGGTGACGGGTCCGGAGCGGCGAGGACACGTGAGTATTACCTCCTATGCAGTGGTCTTCAACCTGCGGACCTCCAGATGTTGCAAAACTACAACTCCCAGCATGCTGGGAGTTGTAGTTTTGCAACATCTGGAGGTCCACAGGTTGAAGACCACTATTGGGTTCAAAATCTTTATTTTTTTTAGATTTTGCACCTATAAATTGGGTGCGTCTTATACGCCGGTGCGTCTTATAGGGCGAAAAATACGGTAAATAGTGGTAAAGTCCATATTGAGATGAGGATGTGATAAGGACATTGCAGACTTGTTCAGGGGACTTTTGGGACAGTTTTACTCCATTTGGCAGAGAGTTCTTGCCCAGGGTCCCTCGTATGAGGTTTTTGACCTTCTCTATGCCCTTAGTCTTCTGTGACCTAAATTGATTTCTGTAAAAGTTTGGAGTTTATCTTGGAGCAATTAGGACATTATTACATAGAGGTTATTACACAAGCAATACTCTCCTAATGACGGGTTAGAAAGCTTGTAAAAAGTGTCATGGATTATAAATTGATGGCAAAGGGAGTGAATGATGAGACCTTCCCCAGATGTGTCAGGCCAGAGCCGATCACGCAGGTAGGACCTGCACGGGGAATGACACATTGTAAACCATCATGAAAAGCCCTCATTACTGTAAGTGATCCAAAATCCTCCACTTTACATTTCATCAAATAAAAACTTTTGATATATTATAGATTAATGTATGCAGAATAACTTTCCAATATCATGTTATTAAAAAATATGCTTCTTTCTATTTAATTTTCCACTTTGAAAAAAAGACCACTAGGGGTCTCCCTAACAGTCCTTTTTTTTTTTTATAGATTTCAGACTCATACTGGAGTCCTAAATCTCAGACTGCAGCCGGGGCACAGACAAACTCAGCACATCTCACTGCCAGGGAGCAATGTTGAGCTTGTCTGTGTCCCGGCTGCAGTCTGAGATTTAGGACTCCTGCATGAGTCTGAAATCTATAAAAAAAAAAAAAAAAAAAGGACTGGTAGGGAGACCCCTAGTGGTCATTTTTTCAAAGTGGAAAATGAAATAGAAAGAAGCATATTTTTTTATTACATACTATTGGAAAGTTATTCTGCATACATTAATCTATAATATATCAAAAGTTTTTTTTTGATGAAAGGTAACCCTTTAAAGGGTTTTCTGAGCCCTTTGGAGACCCCTCCTTCAGGATGAACATGGAGTTTGTTAGGACCGTGTACCAGAGATGTGGATTCTTGAGGGCCAAAGTCCATTTGCCTCTGGATAGACTGAGCGTCAGATTTTAAGGGATAATCTGGTTCTCATCCTTGACCCCTGCAAAAATGTTTGTGCTTTTCTGTGGACAACAATAGATGACTGTGGATCACAACCAGGACAGTCCCAGGATACACCAGGCCAGGACACAAGACAAGAATGAAGCCATGAACGTAGGGAAAGATCAGACCCTGGAGTCGGACCACAAGATACCAGACATGAAGGTGGAGCCAGGAGCCCAATCAGAGTGAGGACGATAGAAATGCACAGAAACATAGAACTCCCTTATATAACAGTCAGGCTTAACCCCATAAGGACTAGGGATCGACCGATATCGTTTTTTTAGGGCCGATACCGATAATCTGGGGAGGTTAGGGCCGTAGCCGATATCTTATACCGATATTCCGGTATAAGTTATCGGCTATTTATCCCCCCGCGACACCCCTGCAGATCATTGATTTAAAGCGGGCGCTTTAAATCAATGCACTGCAGTGGCTTTTGCGGTCCCATAGGCCGCCGTCACCACCCGCTTCTCTCCCCCTGCCTGTCCGGGGGTCCTGAGACCTATCACCACCACCGCTCCCCCCACCACCGCACCTAGGGGTGCCTCCAACTGTTGCAAAACCACTACTCCCAGCATTCCCGGACAGCCGTTGGCTGTCCGGGCATGCTGGGAATTGTAGTTTTGCAAAAGCTGGAGGGCCTACTGTAGGTATAGTATATTATACAGACTCCTGTCCATCCCAGAACCCTGACTCACCTTCCCAGTTGCTGCAGGGACCGTCCAGGGAGGGTGGTCCGGGCCATCCATCCTTCCTGTAGTGTCCGGCGGCATTCCGGGTGGAGGGTGAACCGGTCCGGGCTGTCCTTCTCCGGGGTTCCTCTTCTCCACTCCGGGCAGGCTCCGGCCTAGTAACACTGCATAGACGCCGCTACGCCGTGACATCAGACATCTATGCAGCGTACTAGGCCGGAGCCTGCCCGGAGTGGAGAAGAGGAACCCCGGAGAAGGACAGCCCGGACCGGTTCACCCTCCACCCGGAATGCCGCCAGACACTACAGGAAGGATGGATGGCCCGGACCACCCCCATTACGGGTAAGTTTAATTTTTTTTTTATTGACTCGGAGGGAGGGGCCCGACCGGTATAGCGGTATGGGCGAAAATCCATACCGTGGGAGAAAAAAAAACGGTATCCGGTTCATACCGGTATACCGCCTAGCACTACGGTCGGGGGTGCGGTGGGTCGGGGGGGGGGGGGGGGGGCGGTTGCGGTGCGGCGGGTCGGGGGGGTGGAGGTCGTGGTGAGGTGGGGGCGGTGCGGGGGGGGGCGGGGCATTATCGGCTTATCGGCAAGGTAATTGCCGATACTGATAATGCCCAAAATCGTGATTATCGGCTGATAATATTAGCCATACCGATAATCGGTTGATCCCCATTAAGGACTCAGCGTTTTTCCGTTTTTGCATTTTCATTTTTTCCTCATCACCTTCTAAAAATCAGAACCCTTTCAATTTAGCACCTAAAAATCCATATGATGGTTTATTTTTTATGCCACAAATTCTACTTTTCAGTGACATTAGTCATTTTACAAAAAAATCCAAGGCGAAACGAAAAAGAAAAATCATTGTGCGACAAAATCGAAGAAAAAATTTCATTTTGTAAATTTTGGGGGCTTCCGTTTCTACGCAGTACATTCTTTGGTCAAAATGACACCTTATCATTATTCTGTAGGTCCATACGGTTAAAATGATCCCCTACTTATATAGGTTGGATTTTGTCGCACTTCTGAAAAAAAATCATAACTACATGCAGGAAAATGTATACGTTTAAAGTTGTCATCTTCTGACCCCTGTAACTTTTTTTTCTTTCCGCGTATGGGGCGGTATGAGGGCTCATTTTGATCGCTTTTTATTCATTTTTTTATGATATAAAAAGTGACCAAAAATACACTATTTTGGACTTTGAATTTTTTTTGCGCCTACGCCATTGACCAAGCGGTTTAATTAATGATATAATTTTATAGTTCGGACATTTACGCACGTGGTGATACCATATGTTATTTTTATTTTTATTTACACAGTTTTTATTTTTTATGGGAAAATGGGGTGATTCAAACTTTTATTAGGGAAGGGGTTAAATGACCTTTGTTAACTTTTTTTTCCACTTTTTTTTGCAGTGTTATAGCTCCCATAGGGACCAATAACACTGCACACACTGATCATTGTTATCCCATAGGGGCTATAACACTGCACACACTGATCTCTTAAACTGATCATTGTTATCCCATAGGGACCAATAACACTGCACACACTGATCTCATATGCTGATCTCTGCAAAGCCATAGCTTTGCTCGGATCAGTCAGATAGGGGCTAGATTCCTCAAGCTTGTAGCTCAGGCTTGGAGCAATCAATTGACAATCGGACGCCACGGAGACAGGTAAGGAGACCTCCGCCTGCTTCCCAGCTGATCGGAACATCGCGATTTTATCGCGATGTCCCGATCAGCCCGACTGAGCTGCCGGGAAGCGTTTACTTTCGTTTTCAGATTCGGCGGTCAACTTTGATCGCCGCATCTGAAGGGTTAACAGCGATCGGTGCCGCACGCTGTTAGCCCAGGGTCCCAGCTATCGTTAGCAGCCGGGACCGACCCGGTGTGATGCGGGGTCACGGCGCAACCCCGTTTTTCACACCGGGACCGGGCTCAGGGCGTACAGGTACACCCTGAGTCCTTAAGAGGTTAAAGAGGTTATCTGGTTATTAAAACATAGGGTTGGGGGATAAGTGTCTGATTGCAGCGGGTCCGACCTCTGGAACCCTTCACAATCTCTAGAACATAGTCCTTCGCCCCATGCTGAATGCTCTGGTCCCAACCTTCCGAGATGGACAAGTCCCGATAGTAATGGCCTGTTCAGCCAATTACTGGCCAAGCTGGGACGTAGCTGTGCTCGGTGATTGGCTGAGCAGGAGGTGGGGGCTGGAGATCGGTCCCAGCTATTGGACCCCCCAGATCAGACACTTACCCTTTATCGTATATTAGAATACCTCCTCTAATACTGCCTTTTATATACAAGAATATAACTACTATAATACTGCTCCTATATACAAGAATATAACTACTATAATACTGCTCCTATATACAAGAATATAACTACTATAATACTGCCTCCTATATACAAGAATATAACTACTATAATACTGCCTCCTATATACAAGAATATAACTACTATAATACTGCTCCTATATACAAGAATATAACTACTATAATATGTGCAAAGAAGAAAAAGAGGGACGTCACTCACCAGGATACGGTGCAATATTCTTTATTTCAATGGTGCAGAGACATGGAGCACGGACGCTTGTAGGTAGGACTAGCTCATCAGTGGAAAGCTGGGTAACAGCTGTTGCGCGTGCGTATCACGCGCTTTCTGAAGAAGCGTGATACGCACGCGCAACAGCTGTTACCCAGCTTTCCACTGATGAGCTAGTCCTACCTACAAGTGTCCGTGCTCCATGTCTCTGCACCGTTGAAATAAAGAATATTGCACCGTATCCTGGTGAGTGACGTCCCTCTTTTTCTTCTTTGCACATATTATAGTAGTTATATTCTTGTATATAGGAGCAGTATTATAGTAGTTATATTCTTGTATATAGGAGGCAGTATTATAGTAGTTATATTCTTGTATATAGGAGGCAGTATTATATATTATATTCTTGTCCCTCTTTTTCTTCTTTGCACATATTTGTGAATGCTGTAGTTTCAAGGGACTCAGAACCACTCAGAGTACAGTGCCTGCCAGCACTTTACGGAACTGTTTCAGACAAATCCAGGAACCTGTTTGCACGCACCTTGTTGCTTAATACTAAGGGAGGAGTTGTATCTGGGGTTGAGGTGCCGACTATCCACTCTTGCTTGAGTCATTGCGATATAACTACTATAATACTGCTCCTATATACAAGAATATAACTACTATAATACTGCTCCTATATACAAGAATATAACTACTATAATACTGCTCCTATATACAAGAATATAACTACTATAATACTGCTCCTATATAAAAGAATATAACTACTATAATACTGCTCCTATATACAAGAATATAACTACTATAATACTGCTCCTATATACAAGAATATAACTACTATAATACTGCTCCTATATACAAGAATATAACTACTATAATACTGCTCCTATATACAAGAATATAACTACTATAATACTGCTCCTATATACAAGAATATAACTACTATAATACTGCTCCTATATACAAGAATATAACTACTATAATACTGCTCCTATATACAAGAATATAACTACTATAATACTGCTCCTATATACAAGAATATAACTACTATAATACTGCTCCTATATACAAGAATATAACTACTATAATACTGCTCCTATATACAAGAATATAACTACTATAATACTGCTCCTGTATACAAGAATATAACTATTATAATACTGCTCCTGTATACAAGAATATAACTACCATAATACTGCCTCCTGTATACAAGAATATAACTACTATAATACTGCTCCTATATACAAGAATGTAACTACTATAATACTGCCCCTATATAAAAGAATATAACTACTATAATACTGCTCCTATATACAAGAATATAACTACTATAATACTGCCCCTATATACAAGAATATAACTAATATAATACTGCCCCTATATACAAGAATATAACTACTATAATACTGCTCCTGTATACAAGAATATAACTACTATAATACTGCCTCCTATATACAAGAATATAACTACTATAATACTGCTCCTATATACAAGAATATAACTACTATAATACTGCCTACTATATACAAGAATATACCGTATTTATCGGGGTATACCATGCACCGGCCTATAACACGCACCCTCATTTTACCAAGGATATTTGGGTAAAAAAAGTTTTTTACCCAAATATTCATGGTAAAATGAGGGTGCGTGTTTGCGCGTGTATACCCCGATATACCCCCAGGAAAGGCAGGGGGAGAAATGCTGTTGCTGCCCACTTTTCTCCCCCTGCCTTTCCTGGGGTCTAGAGCCCTGCTGCCGGCCCTTCTCTCCCCCTGGCTATCGGCGCCGCTGCCCGTTCTGTCCCGCTGACTATCGGTGCCGGCGCCTATAGCCAGGGGGAGAGAAGCGGCGCCGACAGCCAGGGGGAGAGAAGGGGCAGCTGCACCCATTGCCTCCCCCCATCCCCGGTGGCATAATTACCTGGGTCGGGTCCGCACTGCTGCAGGCCTCTGGCGCGCGTCCCCTGCGTCGTTGCTATGCACTGACGTCATGCGCCGCGCCGTGCATAGCAACGACGCAGGGGACGCACGCCGGAGGCCTGCAGCAGCGCGGACCCGACCCCGGCAACAGGTAATTATGCCACCGGGGATGGGAGAGGCAACGGGGCAGCGGCGCCGGCAATGGGTGCTGCTGCCCCTTCTCTCCCCCTGGCTGTTGGCGCCGCTTCTCTCCCCCTGGCTATCGACGCCGGCACCGATAGTCAGGGGGACAGAACGGGCAGCGGCGCCGATAGCCAGGGGGTGAGAAGGGCCGACAGCAGCGCTCTAGACCCCAGGAAAGGCAGGGGGAGAGAAGCGGGCAGCGACGGCCTCTCTCCCCCTGCCTTTCCTGGGGGTGTATCGGCGTATAACACGCACACAGACTTTAGGCTAAAAATTATATTATACGCCGATAAATACGGTAATTACAATAATACTATATATATATATACAAAAATATAACTATTGTAGTACTGCTCCTGTATACAAGAATATAACTACTATAATACTGCCCCTATATACAAGAATATAACTACTATAATACTGTTCCTATATACAGGAATATAACTGCTATAATACTGCCTCCTATATACAAGAATATAACTACTATAATACTGCTCCTATATACAAGAATATAACTACTATAATACTGCTCCTATATACAAGAATATAACTACTATAATACTGCCCCTATATACAAGAATATAACTACTATAATACTGCTCCTATATACAAGAATATAACTACTATAATACTGCTCCTATATACAAGAATATAACTACTATAATACTGCTCCTATACACAAGAATATAACTACTATAATACTGCTCCTATATACAAGAATATAACTACTATAATACTGCTCCTATATACAAGAATATAACTACTATAATACTGCCTCCTATATACAAGAATATAACTACTATAATACTGCCTCCTATATACAAGAATATAACTACTATAATACTGCTCCTATATACATGTTACGCCGAGCGTTCCGGGTCCCTGCTCCTCCCCGGAGCGCTCGCGGCGTTCACCTTCTTGCAGCGCCCTGGTCAGACCCGCTGACCGGGAACGCTGCATTAATGTTACCGGCGGGGATGCGACCTGCGTAGCGGGACGCGCCTGCTCGCGGCTCGCATCCCGGTCTCCTCACCCGTCCTGTTCCCCGATGGCTCAGTCCCGGCATGCGGCCCCGCTCCCTAGGGCGCGCGCTTGCGGGCTCTCTGCGATTTAAAGGGCCAGTGCGCCACTGATTGGCTCCTGGCCCAATTAGTGCTCACACCTGTGCCCTCTCTATATAACCTCACTTCCCCTTCCCAGTATTGCCGGATCTTGTTGCCTTGTGCCACTGAAAGCGTTTCCTTGTATGTCCTAAGCCAGTGTTCCAGATCCTCTGCCGTTTCCCCTGACTACGATCCTTGCTGCCTGCCCTGAACTTCTGCTACATCCTACTTTGCTCTTGTCTAATCCCTTGTACCGCGCCTGTCTCAGCCGTCAGTTGGGGTTGAGTCGCTATCGGGTGGAACGACCTGGGGGTCACCTGCCGCTGCAAGTCCATCCCGCTTTGCGGCGGGCTCTGGTGAAAACCAGTTACCCCTTAGACTCCGTTCCCCTGGTACGGCCCACGTCATCACCCCACTGACACAGAGGATCCACCACCAGTATCCTCACTGTATCCGGATCCTGACAGTAGATCCGGCCATGGATCCCGCTGAGGTCCCGCTGCCAGTTGTCGATGACCTTACCACGGTGGTCGCCCAGCAATCTCAACAGATAGCGCAACAAGGACAACAGCTGACCCAACTTACTGTCATGCTGCAACAACTCCTGCCACAGCTTCAGCAACCATCTCCTCCGCCAGCTCCTGCACCTCCTCCGCAGCGAGTGGCCGCTCCCAGCCTCCGCTCGTCCCTGCCGGACAAATTTGATGGGGACTCTAAACTATGCCGTTGTTTCCTGTCTCAATGTTCCCTACACCTGGAGATGATGTCGGACCAATTTCCCACAGAACGGTCTAAGGGTTTCGTGGTTAGTCTCCTGTCTGGAAAGGCCTTGTCATGGGCCACACCGCTCTGGGACCGCAATGATCCTGTCACTGACACTGTCCAGTCCTTCTTCGCTGAGGTTCGTAGTGTCTTCGAGGAACCAGCCCGGGCCTCCTCTGCCGAGACTGCTTTGTTAAACCTTGTCCAATGAAGTTCTTCTGTGGGCGAATACGCCATCCAATTTCGTACTCTCGCTTCTGAATTATCCTGGAACAATGAGGCCCTCTGCGCGACCTTCAAGAAAGGCCTATCCCGCAACATCAAGGATATACTGGCCGCACGAGAAATTCCTGCTAACCTGCATGAACTTATCCATTTGGCCACCCGCATTGACATGCGTTTCTCTGAAAGACGCCAGGAGCTCCGCCAGAATATGGACTTTGTTCGCACCAGGCAATTTCTCTCCCCGGCTCCTCTCTTCTCAAGTCCACTGCAATCTGTTCCTGTGCCTTCTGCTGTGGAGGCTATGCAAGTGGACCGGTCCCGCCTGACCCTACAAGAGAGGACTCGCCGTCGTAACGAGAATCTATGCCTGTACTTTGCTAGTACCGAACACTTCCTAAAAGACTGTCCTATCCACCCTCCGCGTCAGGAAAAACGCACTCCGATTCCGCACAAAGGTGAGAATTCTGCTTCTCCACGTCTTACTGTGCCTGTGCGGATTTCTCCTTCTGCTAACTCCTCCTTCTCAGCTGTGGCCTTCTTGGATCCCGGTTCTGCAGGAAATTTTATTTTGGCCTCTTTCGTTAATAGGTTCAACATCCCAGTGACCAGTCTCGTAGAAAGAATAAAAAGGGAGACCAGAGGGAGGCGCCTCGTGTGATACCGTATGGGAAAGAAATTATACAGCAATTTGTGGTCAAAATAAATGACCCCTAGGTAGTGGCTGCTCACCTGAGAGCAAGTAAAGACTTGCGTAACAACCCACAATGGGGTTACCAAAATTCAAGGAGTGCTGGAACCGCTGCTAAGCCGGAGGTCACAGGAAAAGGAGGAAGACCAATCCTGATGGAACTTGTAGTATGGAAGATGAAAAAGGACCTCTAGAGGCGCTGCAGACTCCAATGGAATTAAACCAGAGCCAGAGATGTAGCAGTAGTACAAAACACTGGGAGGTTTATTGCAATTCATAAAACAATAAAGGTGATTACACGTTTCGGGGGAGTCACCCCCTTCTTCAGATCAGAATACATGCAGTAAGATATACAGAGTTTAAATATGTACAAAATGGGCGCCAACCACTTAAGTGGGAGGAGCTAAACATGTTTGTGTCACATGATACAATAACAAAAAATAAAAAATAAATCCAAGAAAAACATCCAGTACACATTTGACAGTTATATCAGACCATTGTAAACATAAACATCCAGAAACCATCTTAATAATGCGGTTGAAAAATGTGAAAAAAGCATACAGAACGTGAGTCTCCGGTGGCAGCATCCGGACCGTCAAAGGTAAACATCCGGCCCATGCTGGATGCACCGATGCTGACACCAGATGTAAACATCTGGACTACGCTGCGATCCGGATGCTGTCAGAGCCGGCACCCACTTACACACGGATATTGTTTGTAAACAAATATTACGGTCACGGTAGTTTGCCCGGACATCAAATGACCAAGATCAGCTAATAAATATATAGGCCACGGACGCATTGCTATGAGACGATCGTCACGTGACCAGAACGCCTATTGATTTATTCTAGTCACGTGACGATCGTCTCATAGCAACGCGTCCGTGGCCTAAATATTTATTGGCTGCTCTTGGTCATGTGACGTCCGTCCAAACGCCCGTTACCGTAATATTTGTTTACCAACAATATCCGTGTGTGTAAGTGGGTGCCGGCTGTGACAGCATCCGGATCGCGGCATAGTCCGGATGTTTACATCTGGTGTCAGCATCGGCGCATCCAGCATGGGCCTGATGTTTACCTTTGACGGTCCGGATGCTTCCACCGGAGACTCACGTTCTGTATGCTTTTTTCACATTTTTCAACCGCATTATTAAGATGGTTTCTGGATGTTTATGTTTACAATGGTCTGATATAACTGTTAAATGTGTACTGGATGTTTTTCTTGGATTTATTTTTTATTTTTTGTTATTGTATCATGTGACACAAACATGTTTGGCTCCTCCCACTTATGTGGTTGGCACCCATTTTGTACATATTTAAACTCTGTATATCTTACTGCATGTATTCTGATCTGAAGAAGGGGGTGGCTCCCCCGAAACGCGAATTTCTTGTCCTACCCAACTGCACCTCTGAAATTCTCCTCGGCTTGCCATGGCTCCAACGTCACTCTCCTACCCTTGACTGGACCACCGGGGAGATCAAGAGCTGGGATTCTTCTTGTCTCAAACAATGCCTCACGTCTGCTCCCGTCAGTCAAACACCTGTGGCTCCATCTATACCAGGTCTTCCCAAGGCCTATTGGGACTATGCCGAAGTTTTCTGTAAAAAACAAGCAGAGACTTTGCCACCTCATAGGCCTTATGACTGCCCTATTGACCTCCTTCCTGGTACTACTCCACTCCGGGGCAGGATCTATCCTCTGTCCGCCCCTGAGACTCAAGCCATGTCTGACTACATCCAGGAAAATTTAAAGAGGGGATTCATCCGCAAGTCCTCATCCCCTGCCAGAGCGGGGTTCTTCTTTGTTTCGAAAAAAGACGGTACCCTACGGCCATGTATTGATTACCGCAGTTTAAATAAAATCACCATTAAAAACCG
Organism: Hyla sarda; assembly: GCF_029499605.1. Taxonomy (NCBI): domain Eukaryota; kingdom Metazoa; phylum Chordata; class Amphibia; order Anura; family Hylidae; genus Hyla; species Hyla sarda. The sequence goes on from NC_079193.1 coordinate 381,595,073, forward strand.
CTATCCCCTGCCTCTAATCTCGGAACTCTTTGACCGCCTTCGTGGCGCCAACATCTTCACTAAATTGGACTTAAGAGGCGCATATAATCTCATTCGCATCAGGAAAGGTGATGAGTGGAAAACCACATTTAATACCAGAGATGGACACTTCGAATATCTTGTTATGCCCTTTGGGCTCTGCAACGCCCCTGCAGTCTTCCAGGACTTCGTTAATGAAATATTTCGGGACTTGTTATATACCTGTGTTGTGGTTTACCTGGACGACATCTTGATTTTCTCCTCTAGTCTAGAGGAACACCGTCGTCATGTCCGCTTAGTGCTCCAGAGACTCCCCGAAAATCAACTGTATGCCAAAATGGAGAAATGTCTCTTTGAATGCCAATCTCTTCCCTTCCTAGGTTACCTAGTCTCTGGCCAGGACTTCCAATGGACCCAGACAAACTGTCAGCGGTTTTAGATTGGCCACGCCCTTCTGGACTCCGTGCTATCCAACGCTTCTTAGGATTTGCACACTACTACCGACAGTTTATTCCTCATTTTTCCACCATTGTGGCCCCTATTGTGGCCCTGACCAGGAAGAATGCCAACCCTAAGTCCTGGCCTCCTCAAGCGGATGAGGCCTTCAATCGCCTCAAAACTGCCTTCGCTTCTGCTCCAGTACTGTCTAGACCTGATCCATCGAAACCTTTCTTGCTGGAAGTGGATGCCTCCTCAGTCAGAGCCGGAGCCGTACTCCTTCAGAAAAACTCTACCGGACATAATATTACTTGTGGTTTCTTTTCTAAAACCTTCTCTCTGGCGGAAAAAATTATTCCATTGGTGATTGTGAACTTCTGGCCATCAAGCTAGCTCTCGAAGAATGGAGGCATCTACTGGAAGGTTCCAAACACCCCATTGTCATCTACAAAGATCACAAGAATCTCTCGTACCTCCAGTCTGCCCAACGTCTGAACCCTCGCCAGGCTAGGTGGTCGTTGTTTTTTGCCCGCTTTAACTTCGAGATTCACTTACATCCTGCTGACAAAAACGTCAGGGCTGACGCCCTTTCACATTCCTCTGATGCTACCAAATCTGAAGCCCCTCTACAACACATAGTACCTCCTGAGTGCCTGGTCTCCTCTGCTCCAGCTTCTATTAGACAAACTCCTCCTGGAAAGACCTTTGTCCCTCCAAGCCAGCACCTCAAGATCCTCAAGTGGGGACACTCCTCGCACCTCGCTGGCCACACTGGCGTCAAGAAGTCCATCCAACTTATTTCTCGTTTATATTGGTGGCCTACGCTGGAGGGTGATGTCGCTGATTTCATTCGGGCCTGTACAGTTTGTGCCCGAGACAAGACCCCTCGCCAGAAGCCTGCTGGACTCCTCCTTCCTTTACCTGTTCCTGAGCATCCATGGTCTCAAATTTCCATGGATTTTATTACGGATCTGCCTGTATCCCATGGCAACACCGTCATCTGGGTGGTCGTTGATTGTTTCTCCAAGATGGCACATTTCATTCCGCTTCCAGGTCTTCCTTCTGCGCCACAGTTGGCGAAGCAATTTTTTATGCATATTTTTCGCCTTCACGGGCTACCCACGCATATCGTCTCGGATAAAGGCGTCCAATTTATATCGAAATTTTGGAGAGCTCTCTGTAATCAATTAAAAATCAAATTAAATTTCTCGTCCTCCTATCATCCCCAATCCAATGGGCAAGTAGAGAGAGTTAACCAGATCCTTGGTGACTATTTGCGACATTTTGTTTCCTCCCACCAAGACGATTGGGTCGACCTTCTACCCTGGGCTGAATTCTCGTACAATTTCAAAAACTCTGAATCCTCCGCCAAATCCCCGTTCTTTGTGGTGTATGGCCGTCACCCTCTGCCGCTCCCCCCTTCCCATTCCCACTTCTTCTAGATTGCCTGCCGTTGATGAAGTTACTCGGGACTTCTCCATCATCTGGAAGGAAACTCAAAAGTCGCTCCTACTGGCCTCGTCTCGTATGAAGAGACATGCCGATAAAAAGAGAAGAACTCCTCCTGTCTTCGCTCCTGGGGACAAAGTGTGGCTCTCTGCCAAGTATATCCGCTTCCGTGTTCCCAGCTGGGACCACGTTATCTTGGACCTTTTAAAATCAAGAGTGAAATCAATCCTGTCTTCTACAAACTCCTTCTTCCCCCTTCCCTCCGTATTCCTAACTCTTTTCATGTTTCTCTTCTCAAACCTCTTGTTCTTAACTGCTTCTCTCGACAAGGAGCTCATTCGCAAGTTTTTTGGTTCCAAAAAGAGGGGGAGACCCAAGGGGGGTCTCGCGGCGTTCACCTTCTTGCAGCGCCCCGGTCAGACCCGCTGACAGGGAGCGCTGCATTAATGTTACCGGCGGGGATGCGACCCGCGTAGCATCTCGGTCTCCTCACCCGTCCTGTTCCCCGACGGCTCAGTCCCGGCGCACGCGGCCCCGCTCCCTAGGGCGCGCGTGGGATCTCTGCGATTTAAAGGGCCAGTGCGCCACTGATTGGCGCCTGCCCGAATTAGTGCTCACACCTGTGCCCTCTCTAAATAATCTCACTTCCCCTTCCCAATATTGAATATTGATCTTGTTGCCTTGTGCCAGTGAAAGCGTTTCCTTGTATGTCCCAAGCCAGTGTTCCAGACCCTCTGCCGTTGCCCCTGACTACGATCCTTGCTGCCTGCCCTGACCTTCTGCTACGTCCGACCTTGCTCTTGTCTAATCCCTTGTACCGCGCCTATCTCAGCCGTCAGTTGGGGTTGAGTCGCTATCGGGTGAAACGACCTGGGGGTTACCTGCCGCTGCAAGTCCATTCCGCTTTGCGGTGGACTCTGGTGAAAACCAGTAACCCCTTAGACTCCGTACCCCTGGTACGGCCCAAGTCATCACCCCACTGACACAGAGGATCCACCACCAGTATCCTCACAGTATTTGGATCCTGACAATACAAGAATATAACTACTATAATACTGCCTCCTATATAAAAGCATATAACTACTATAATACTTCTATATACAAGAATATAACTACTATAATACTGCTCCCTATATACAAGAATATATCTACTATAATACTGCCTGCTATATACAAGAATATAACTACTATAATACTGCCTCCTATATACAAGCATATAACTACTATAATACTTCTATATACAAGAATATAACTACTATTATACTGCCCCTATATACAAGAATATTACTACTATAATACTGCTCCTATATACAAGAATATAACTACTATAATATTGCTCCTATATACAAGAATATAACTACTATAATATTGCTCCTATATACAAGAATATAACTACTATAATACTGCTCCTATATACAAGAATATAACTACTATAATACTGCCTCCTATATACAAGAATATAACTACTATAATACTGCTCCTATATACAAGAATATGACTACTATAATACTGCCTCCTATATACAAGCATATAACTACTATAATACTTCTATATACAAGAATATAACTACTATAATACTGCCCCTATATACAAGAATATAACTACTATAATACTGCTCCTATATACAAGAATATAACTACTATAATACTGCCTCCTATATACAAGAATATAACTACTATAATACTGCCTCCTATATACAAGCATATAACTACTATAATACTTCTATATACAAGAATATAACTACTATAATACTGCTCCCTATATACAAGAATATATCTACTATAATACTGCCTCCTATATACAAGAATATAACTACTATAATACTGCTCCTATATACAAGAATATAACTACTATAATACTGTCCCCTATATACAAGAATATAACTACTATAATACTGTCCCCTATGTATAAGAATACACTATAATATTGTCCCCTCTAGGTAAGAGAGATGTGTGGTTATTCTGTTAGGTGATGATGTTACTGTGCGGTAAGATATGACAGGACATTGGACGGAGTCAGTTTTAGGCATTTACTATATTGAATAATTCACAGCAGATAATACAAGCACTATGGTGGTTAAGAGGTTCAGTGCGGACGTTGTGGCGGTGTTATGGCTGCATTCCTGCATTGTTCCTGCATCTGCGGCGGAGCTGCTGGAGCCGTCTTTAATTCCGTTGCGGTTGCATAGGTCTAAGTTGCAGCACAGGACTTTCCGGGTCACCCCCAGCCAGTTCTGCCCCGTGGGGTCACACTTCTCTGCGCACTGTCTGTACACCTGCTCAGATCCGGTGAACGGGAAACCTGTGGGATTGTAGGAAACACCGGACAACGTTACTTAACCGAGCTCCATATAAACCCCCAGGGGTCTGAAGTACCATAGAGAGTTGTCCGCGGACTCTTACCCACATCCGGTGACACCAGGTTGGTTTTGCAGAAAGCAAATTTGGAGGACAAGGCGGAGCAGTTGGTCGGTTGGTTACAGGCGCTGCTGGTAGTCGGAGTATTGCAGGTGAAACACAACAACCCCTGAGCTGCAAACGACAAGACACAACATCACCATAGGGTCTGCAGTGCACTAATACCATTATTTACATCCCCCCAGTGCCCAAATTTACCTTTCCCATTGGTCTTATAGGGGTACTCCCCCCCTAGACATCTTATCAACTATCCAGCGGCGGGACCCCCGCGATCTCCCTGCTGCACCCTACATTCGTTTAGAGTGTCGGGTGAAGTGCGAGAGGCTTGTGACATCACTGCCAAGCCCGCTCGTGACGCCACAACCATGCCCCCTCAATGCAAGTCTATGGGAGGGGGCGTGACGGCCGTCACGCCCCCTCCCATAGACTTTCATTGAGGGGGCGTGGCCGTGACGTCGCGAGCTGGACATGGCCGTGACCTCACGAGCCTCCGTCCCACATCACCAGTCATCTGGCACGGAGCGAACTTCGCTCCGTGCACCGGATATTTGAGGTGCCGCAGCCGAGATCAAATAGGGGATAAGATCCTGTCTAGGGCGGAGTACCCCTTTAAAAATGGTCTTCTTTCCCCCAGTAGATATATTGGTGCCTATCCCTTTCCTTCATGGTCATAGCAGTCGTTTTCCTTCAAGCCATAGTCATATCAGTCAACTTCCCCAGTGTCATTAGTGGCCCCTTTTCTTACTAAACCCAACCATGCCCCCCTCCCTCTTTATCCTGGAGCTACAGCAAGGCCTGTCTTTTCAAATATTCCCAAAGGCTATCCGGGAATAATGGGGTTTGTAGTTTAGTAACAGGAGGAGGCTCCATATTTGGGAACACACTGCTTTATGCACTTTATGGCCATTTTCTGTGTTTTTCTTTTTTTGATGTTTCAGACACGTGTATCTGATGGACTACTTCGGATTTGTTGGACTAAGTTGATGATTTACATTTTTTTTTAAAATTTTTTTATCTAACTTAAAATTTTTAACGAGAACTTGTAGGGGAGTGTTTTTTGTAATAAATTGTTTTAATATGTGTCGTGTTTTTTTATAACTTTACAGGCTAAGTGGTACAAGCCTTTTTAGAGGCAGAGTCCATTGCTATGCCGAGGATTAGTGTAAGCCACAAAAACAGCGCTAACAGCACTAACCTGGAATTATTACCCTGTTACCTACCTCCACAGGGGTACCAGGAAGAGCTGCTACCAACAGACCCAAAGAGCCATTTTTGCAGCAACAATTTGACATTACTTAGGCTGGGGTGGGCCAATAACATTGGTCCTCACCACCTCGTTAACATCAGGTTGTTGCTAATTGGTTGGTATCTGGATAATAATGAAAAAATGGAGGAACCATACATGATTTTTCTTATTTTAAATAATAATGAAGCCATGGCCAGGGTGTGAGTATAGGAACTTTGTTTATTTGTAGATACATAGAGTGGCATCAGAAGGCCAGCTTGGACAGTGGAGACCCCCTACAATGTGAGAAAATCTTGCCCCTGCTGCTGCTGCTCCTTCAGATCCCTCCCAACTGTTTAGCAGCCATTATTTTGCCAAAAAATCCTTTCCTGCTTTGCACAGTTATGTGGCAGAGAAGGTGGGCAACTTTATGCAATTTTTGGAGCCAGTTTGACTTTCATCTCAGGCATTGGTAGCTAATCAGAGACACCTGTCACGTGCTCAGGCCTTTCGAAAAGGGAACAATATTTGTCAGCAAGGACAACAGTGGAATTAGTGATGTAATGCCGCTGATATTCCTTTTAGAGCAAATGCTTATGGTGGGGATTGAGGAAGGAGGGATGGAGGAAGGTTTACATCTGTTTGACTGCAGTTTGGCTGGATGTTCTTCGTGAGCAGGAGTTGGATGAAGAAGGCAGAGGCTCGTGACGTCATGGCCACGCCCTGCTAGTGATGTCACGGCCATGCCCTCTCAATGCAAGTTTATGGAAGAGGGCGTGATGGACGTCACACCCCCTCCGATAGACTTGCATTGAGAGGGCGTGACATCAATAGCAGGGCATGGCCATGGCATCGCCAGTCATCCGGCATGGAGCACCGAATGTCTGGGGTACTACAGCCGATGGATAGGGAATAAGATGTCTAGGGGCGGAGTACCCCTTTAAGAAAAAAGAAGAGTACTGGATAGCCAAACTCTCAGACCCTCGGTATAAAGCCAAAATGGGGGAAATTAGAGGCTAAATTAGCTTTTTATAATGAGAAGCTACACAGCCAGATTGCCATAGTTTTCCAGCATCAAATTCCTGCCAAACAGGGTGCAGTCTCCGCTCTGCCCAAGTCAACGCTCCACTCCCTCTGCCAGTATTACCCCTGCAAGAGGCATGAGCAGCAGCGGCGGTGGCATCTTACCATTGGAATATACCAAAACCCAGGGCACTAAGGCACAAGATCCCTTATGGGAAAACTCCCTTAAAATGTAACTTTTATTGTGTATACTATTAAAATCTTATACCCCCCGACCTACGATGGCCCCGACATACGATCATTTCAGCATACAATCACTCTCAGAGGCCATCGCATGTTGAAGGCAGCATCAACATATGATGCTTTTGTATGTCGGGGCCATCGCATAAACGGCTATCCGGCAGCGCAGACTGCTTCAGCTGCCACCGGATAGCCGTTTACGGTGCCCCATGTGCTCCGGTGATGGTCTCCTACCTTTCCTCGGGGCTCCGGAGCGTCCTCTTCACGATCCCCTCCATTGCCGGCGCTCTCCTTCGTTGTCATCACGTCGCGCGCACGCCGTCCCATCATCCAGTAGGAGCGGCGTGCGTAGTGACGTGATGACGGCGACGGAGAGCGGAAAGCGAGGATCCTGGGGAAGCAGAGACGTCAGGAGCGTCGGGGACACCATGGGGACGCGGTGGCAGCGATGGAGGGCGACATCCAGGGCAGCGGGTCCAGAGCGGCGGGGACAGACGAGTACAGCTTCCTATACTTTACATTGCACGGATCCCTCAACATACGATGGTTTCAACAAACGATGGTTCATTTGGAACATATTACCACCGTATGTTGAGGGGCCACTGTAAAGTGACATAGGGAGAGATTTATCAAAACCTGTCTACTGGAAAAGTTGCTGAGCTGCCCATAGCAACCAATCAGATCGCTTCTTTCATTTTTGAAAAGGTCTCTGAAAAATGAAAGAAGCGATCTGATTGGCTGCTATGGGCAACTCAGGAACTTTTCCTCTGGACAGGTTTTGATAAATCTCCGCCATAAAGGTTAAAAACTCGGTGTCACAGTTCCAGGTGTATTCATATATAGGGGATAACCCCTCTATTAGTAGCGTGTAGGGAACTGGAACACTGTGATACAACTTAAAACCATTAAAATTTGCCCCCCTCTACTAATTTTGGTGCAATAATAAATAGGATAATAGGAGGATAAATAGGCAAACACCTCTCCTCGTGGTTATCCCAACCTTATATAAGCTAGGTATGGGGCTGTCATCATAGTGCGCCAATTCAACGGCCAATCCACAATGATTTAAGAGAAAGGCCAATCCCACACCTAGTTCACATTCACCGGTCAGGAAATCAACCAATAGAATATCTCCATGTTACCTGTCAGACTCTTACCTCATTGCTGACCACATCCTCCTGCGCAGCTGTTACGTGCGCTCTCCGATCATATGATCAGGTCACATAATCAGGTCGTGACCTCATCCTTACTTGCACATGCGCGCGTTCTGTAATGTCAGATGGTGCGGAGAACTTATCCTGCACTTTTGCACAATCTTTAAAGGGGTACTCCGGTGGAAAACTTTTTTTTTTTTTTTAATGAACTGGTGCCAGAAAGTTAAACAGATTTGTAAATTACTTCTATTAAAAAAAAATCTTAATCCTTCCAGTACTTATTAGCTGCTGAATACTACAGAGGAAATTATTTTCTTTTTGGAACACAGTGCTCTCTGCTGACATCATGACCACAGTGCTCTCTGCTGACATCTCTGTCCGTTTTAGGAACTGTCCAGAGCAGCATATGTTTGCTATGGGGATTTTCTCCTACTCTAGACAGTTCTTAAAATGGACAGAGATGTCAGCAGCGAGCACTGTGGTCATGATGTCAGCAGCGAGCTCTGTGGCCATGATGTCAGCAGAGAGCTCTGTGGTCATGATGTCAGCAGAGAGCTCTGTGTTCTAAAAAGAAAATAATTTCCTCTGTAATATTCAGCAGCTAATAAGTACTGGAAGGATTAAGATTTTTTAATAGAAGTAATTTACAAATCTGTTTAACTTTCTGGCACCAGTTGCTTTAAAAAATAAAGTTTTCCACCGGAGTATCCCTTTAATCTCAGTGATTTGGGGAACTGTTACTGCGCTTGCGCTCACACAAACTCAGGACCCAATCGAGTCTCTGCATTGCGCCTGCATCCCCTCCATCATATCACGTCATCTACAATTCTGGGTATTATTTATGAAAATGCTGCTTATATTTAGATATAAATGATGAAACCAGTATTTCTATATTGGAGTACATAACATATCCAATACTGCTAGTATTAAAGGGGTTTTCCAGATTTGTAAATTACTTCTATTAAAAAAATCTTCATCCTTTCAGTACTTATGAGCTGCTGAAGTTGAGTTGTTCTTTTCTGTCTAAGTGCTCTCTGACGACACCTGTCTCGGGAACTGTCCAGAGTAGAAGCAAATCCCCATAGCAAACCTCTTCTACTCTGTGCAGTTCCCGAGACAAGCAGAGATGTCAGACAGAAGACAGAAAAGAACAACTCAACTTCAGCTGCTCATAATTATCGGAAGGATTAAAACATTTGAATAGAATAAATTTACAAATCTGTTTAACTTTCTGGCACCAGTTGATTAAAAAAAAAATAATAATAAGTTTTCCACGAGAGATTAACAAAGTCACATAACTAATAAAGTACTACTGTTAACCATAATTATTTTGCTTATTTAAGAAAGGCAGCAGAGGAAAAGCCTTCATTAAGGCCCAAAAGGTGGATCCACCTCGCTTCATCTTTCAAAAGGTTCCTATCTATGTCACCACGTCTAGGGCCTATACACAGGTGACAAAGACCCGCAAATGTATTCTCTGCAATATTGCTATTGTGCTGTAATTGCACATGACGGGAGACCGGAGTGTCCTTCTTGGTGCGGATACAGCTTAAAGGGGTATTCCGCTGATCAGCGTTTGGAACAAACTGTTCCGAATGCTGGAACCGGCGCCGGGAGTAGTGATGAGCGGCATTGGCCATATTCGAATTCGCAATATTTCGCATATATATAGACAAATATTCGCGTATTCGAGGAAGAAAACAGTGAGGGGGTGGGCAAATTTCCTATTGGTTGCTTGGGATGTTGTTGATAACCTCTGACAAGTGTATTCACATCATTCTAATTGGCCCACAAGTGAAAAGAAGGAATATGCGCATACGCGGAAAAAAAGTGAATATTCATCATTTCGAATATATAGCGAATATATTTGCAAATTTGCGTTATTCGCGATAAAAATTTGAAATGCAAATATTCGCGCCCAACACTAGCCGGGAGCTTGTGACATCATAGCCCAGCCCCTCATGACATCCCACCCCGCCCCCTCAATGCAAGTCTATGGGAGGGGGCGTGACGGATGTCACGCCCCCTCCCATAGACTTTCATTGAGGGGGCGGGGCGTGACATCATGACGGGGTGGGGCTATGACACCACTAGCTCCCGGCGCCGGCTTCAGCGTTCGGAACAATTTGTTCCAAATGCTGAGCAGCGGAGTACCCCTTTAAATGCTGAGAAATACGTCTTCTCAGTTCTTGTGTTATTTTCCCCACATAGATCCTCGGACATGTGCACATTGCAATAAATCTCACATTTCTTCTACTACAGTTAACTAACTGTCTGATGTCACACGTCCGAGAATCTATGGGGTTGGGAAAACGTTTTGTTTCAATCACAAAAGGACCAAAAGAACAGTGTCCGCACTGGAAGGACCCAACAGTACCGCTCATAAGCCACGTATCTCTTGTTGCTGGGGTATCTAGATGGCTATGGACTAGTTGGTCCCCTCCTAAATGTAACGCTCGGGCTTTTGCCAGTTAGAGGTCCAAGATCTCTATCACTTGATAAAAGGGGCCAATGCTTGCGCAAAATTCTCATGATTTTATGTGTAGAACCATTATTGCTCCCTATACATCGTATACGTTCAGATTCTCCTATAGATGTTGATTCGGAGAACATGGTACCTCTGTCTGTGGTCCCAGCACGTTGATATGCTTTCTTTATATACTTCCTTGGGTACCCTTGTTGCCTAAACCTCTGGTATAGTGTTTTACTCTCCGCTTCAAAAGAAATTCAGCCTTTCTCTACACATGCAGAGTATAATAATCTAGAAATAATGTGACAGAAACATCTGGAATCATTCAAAAACGAAATTTAAGAGAAAAATATAAGAAATATGTACGTGAAGTTACCGATTTTTCGACTGGACAGGTTTATACCTAGCGTGGTCGTAGACCCAACACCCAGATCAGATATTCAGCACAGTATACTGATAAATCTGAGACAGATACATCGGGGACTGAGGGTTTTCAGTCGGATACGAACACATCACGTACTACACATGAACGTAAAACCAAGACATTTAGGAATCGGTCGCAGCAACCGAAAAGAACAACGTATCAACAAAATTCTGTCCCACCTACATTTACTGGTCCAACAAGCCAAGATCGAGGAGCAGTGGGGCACGAGGGCCTCTCCATCTCAATCCTCTGGTGGTTTACCCTTTATACCATCTACTAGGAACATCAATTCTGTTATGAATACAAGACAGGGAATGTATCAAGGCATCAAATCTAAAAATTTTCTGTGGTAACAAGTACTCCAATATCGGGTCTAACCGTGAATTTGCCTTCTTTTTTGGGGCCAGGACAGGGACAAGCACAAGGCCCGACAACACTGGATGATGTTGACACAATATCTACTGAAACTGTGTTCAATAGGAAAGATGAGGAAGGAGAGGGAGATATTCAATCTATCATTACGTATACTTGATGAGGGTGAGATAGCCCTTCTTTCATTCTTTCAAAGGTTCTTTCATTTACTCCAGTTCCAAAGTTTGATTGTTTTAACTGCATTAAAGATGTAAATCTTTGTGTACTGGCTCTAAGAAAATGGCATTTACAAAATGACACGGACTTGAGAGCACAATTACGGCGTGATGAGGAGGCTGAACGCGTACTCCATGAACTATTATTGGAAAATGATACCGAATCTGGACGGGTGTAGGATACTTACCAGGCTATGTGATTAAATCCATATCAAAGGGGTAGCTGCGGGTTTTGAAGCCCCTTACATGAACCTAAAGCCTAGATCCCTGATGACTCCCCTATTCTCCCAGTTCGTGAATATCGAGACATTTGTGACATTAACTAATTTCAGTGGTTTTAAGTTGTGTCACAGTGTTCCAGTAATAAGGGAGGATGCAGTTCCCTATATGCTACTAATAGAGGGGTTATCCCCTATATATGGATACACCTGGAACTGTGACACCGAGTTTTTAACCTTTATGTCACTATATAAGATTTTAATAGTATACACAAAGATGCTCCTCAAAAGGGATGTAAACCACCACCTGAACAATTAGGTTAATGCATTCCTATGCTGTCCACTGGCAACTATAACTCCTACCAGTCCACCACTGCCTGCTGTCTTCTGGCTACTACAACTCCTCCTGTTCACCACTGCCTGCTTTCTGCTTGCTACTACAGTACCGACCTGTCCACCACTGCCTGCTGCCCGCTGGCTACTATAACTCCTCCTGTTCACCACTGCCTGCTGTCCGCTGGCTACTACAACTCCCACCTGTCCACCACTGCCTGCTGTCCGCTGGCTACTACATCTCCTCCTGTCCACCACTGCCTGCTGTCCACTGGCTACTACGACTCCTCCTGTTCACCACTGCCTGCTGTCCGCTGGCTACTACTGTACCGACCTGTCCACCACTGCCTGCTGTCCACTGGCTACTACAACCCTCCTGTCCACCACTGCCTTCTGTCCGCAGGCTACTACAACTCCCACCTGTCCACCACTGCCTGCTCTCTGCTGTCTGCTACAACTACCACTAGTCCACCATTACCCTTGCTGCCACTTCTACCTGCCAAGCCTACACATGCACAACCCATGCTCCCCAATAAAGAGGATAATTTTTTTGACTTTTCATACAAAAGCTATTTCTTCTTCTTCACTATTTTGGGACACAAATCCTGTTTCTATTCCAAAAAAGGGATAATTTTTGGAACACTCCATGGCATCTTATTCACTTTCCAGCCTTAAAACCTATACCTACACCCAAAAAGGGAGACTTTCTGATCATTTGTTCAACTTTTCGATGTTAACAAAAGCTATCTCTTCACTTTTTACTCTTTCTTCCATATTTTGATACATTGTCACCAGTTCTGTTACAACTCCTAAAAAGGGATCATGTTTGTAATGCTCGGAAAAAGCCCTTGTCTCTTCCTGTTCACTCAGCTTTATTCTGGAGTCACTTACTGCTCTGGATCAGGACACAAGGATAGAATTACTGATAGTTTCACGCAGATTTCTTACTTCAGTTTGTATCTTTCTGACAGCCGCAGTATATAAACCATTCCTGCCATCTCCTGAGTCATGTGACCAGAGAAATCTCTATTTATGGCTCATTTACCGCTCCCTCTTGGATAACCTGCTATTATAGCGCTCTTACTCAGCTGGTGCCGCCTAGCGAAAACAGGGCAGCCGGCCAGATACACACCCAGAACCAGTTCTCCTTTGGGCAGTAACTATGGGAGACCCGATCCTAACACTGTCGTACATAACGTGTAATGATCATTGTCTACAGTAGAGGGAGCTCTAAGGACTATATTATACTAGATCAGGTGTCTGCAGTGCAATGATTATATGTGGTCAGGAGCCAACAATGTGATTCATGGGTCTCATAAATATCTGTGCAATACACTTTATCTCAAGTTATATTCTGGACCCTTGAATATTAACCCCTTAAGGATACAGGTATTTTTCATTTTTGCATGTTCGTTTTTTTCCACCTCACCTTCAATAATCTTAAAGGGGTACTCCGGCCCCAAGACATCTTATCCCCTCATCCAAAGGATAAGGGATAAGATGTCTGATTGCGGGGGTCCCGCTGCTGAGGACCCCTGCAATCTAGCATGCAGCACCCACCTGTGAGCACTGCAGGAAGCGCTGGAGGCTCCAAGTCTTATGTCTCCCAACCACGGGGACCGAGTATCATGACGTCACGACTCCGCCCCCGTATGACATGATGCCCCACCCCCTCAATGCAAGTCTATGGGAGGGGGCGTATGGATAGGGGATAATATGTCATAGGGCCGGAGTACCCCTTTTAACGCTTTCAATTACAGACCCATATGAACCTACAGACCCATATGAGGCTTGCTTTTTGTGCCACTAAGTGTACATTGTAATTACATCACTCATTTAACCACAACATTTATTGCAAAACAAAACAAAACAAGCAAAAAAATTTGTGGGGCAAAAAAAAAAAGTAAAAAAAATAAAAAAAACAACCCCCACACGCCATTCAGTAAATTTAGGGGACTTTTGTTTCTACACATCGGTAGTTTTGAGCGATCGTTAGTTTAGCGATCTGCAGTTTTTATTGGTACCCTTTTTGTTTTGAGGGGACTTTTTGGTATACAAAGTGACCGAAAATATGTTATTCTGGATTTTTTGGGGTATTTGTTTACTTTTACACCATTAACCATGCGGTTTACTTAAAGGGGTATTCCAGACAAAACCTTTTTATATATATATATATATATATATATATATATATATATATATATACATATATATATATATATATATATATATATATATATCAACTGGCTCCGGAAAGTTAAACAGATTTGTAAATTATTTCTATTAAAAATCTTTTTATTTTTTTATTTATTTTTTTAACATGAAAAGTTTTAATCTGTGCTTCATCTCATCTGAATGTACTTTTGAACACGAGGTATTTCGGTTTTTATACTGAATGATCTTTGATGTATATTTTCGATGTACAGATGTTACTTAGATACTATTGTTTTTGAAAAATCTTAATCCTTCCAATAGTTATTAGCTTCTGAAGTTTTCTGTCTAACTGCTCAATGATGATGTCACATCCCGGGAGCTGTGCATGATGGGAGAATATCCCCAAAGGAACTGCATAGCTCCCGGGACATGAGTCATCAGAAAGCAGTTAGACAGAAAACAACAACTCAACTTCAGAAGCTAATAACTATTGGAAGGATTAAGATTTTTTTTATAGCAGTAATTTACAAATCTGTTTAACTTTCCGGAGCCAGTTGATATATAAAAAAAAGTTTTGGCCTGGAATACCCCTTTAATGTTATAATTGAATAGTTTAGACTTTTATGCACGTGACGACACCCCATATGTTTATGTTTGTTTACACTGAACAATATTACTCCATAGTACAGCACTGATCAGTGTTATCGGCGCTCCATTAGTACAGCCTGCCATGGCTTTCTGCACTAAAGGAGCAAGGAGGCAGGTAAGAGACCTCCTGCTGACCTCTAAGCTGATTGGGATCCCGTGACGGAATCCTGATCAGCTCGCTGAGCTAGCCGGGAAGCTAATTTTCCACATTTAGATGTGATCAACTTTGCTTGTGGCGTCTAAAGGGTTAAGCCAAAGATCGGCGATGTCCACCATTAGCCATGGGTTCTGGCTCCAGACAGCAGCCGAGACCCACCAGGTAGCGTGATTCAAACTGCGGGGGTGGGCGCAGGACGTACATGTTCATCCTGCATCCTTAAGGGATTAAAACGCTGAAACATGGAATACAGATTGAGGACTGACACAAGGACTGCATTGGAGGAAGAGACTGCACACCATGACTGCACCGGAGGAAGAGACTGCACACCGTGGCTGCACCGGAGGAAGAGACTGCACACAAAGACTGCACCGGAGGAAGAGACTGCACACCATGACTGCACCGTAGGAAGAATCTGCACACCATGACTGCACCGGAGGAAGAGATAGCACACTGTGACTGCACCGGAGGAAGAGACTGCACACTGTGACTGCACCGTAGGAAGAGACTGCACACAATGACTGCATTGGAGGAAGAGACTGCACACCGTGACTGCACAGGAGGAAGAGACTGCACACACGGACTGCATTGGAGGAAGAGACTGCACATGGTGACTGCACTGGAGGAAGAGACTGCACACAAAGACTGCATAGTAGAAAAAACTGCACATAGTGACTACACAGAAAGAAAAGACTGCACAAAGTTATTGCATAAGAGCAAGAGACTGCACAGAGGAAGAGACTGCACATAGGGGGAGAAACCTGTCCAGAGGAAAAGTTGCTGAGTTGCCCATAGCAACCAATCAGATCGCTTCTTTCATTTTTGAAAAGGCCTGTGAAAAATAAAAGTAGCAATCTGATTGGTTGCTATGGGCAACTCAGCAACTTTTCCTCTGGACGGGTCGTGATAAATCTCCCCCGTTGTGACTACACATTACAAGGAGACTGCACAGGAAGGAAAGACTGCACATAGTGACTGCACTGGAGAAATGACTGCACATAGTGACTGCACAGGAAGAAGAGACTGCACATAGTGACTGCACAGGAAGAAGAGACTGCACACAGTTACTGCACAGGAAGAAGAGACTGCACACAGTTACTGCACAGGAAGAAGAGACTGCACAAGAAGAAAAGACTGCAGATAGAGACTGCACTGGAGAAGATGACTGCACAGAGTGACTGCACTGGAGAAATTACTGCACAGAGTGACTGCACAGGAAGAAGAGACTGCACACAGTTACTGCACAGGAAGAAGAGACTGCACACAGTTACTGCACAGGAAAAAGAGACTGCACACAGTGACCGCACAGGAAGAAGAGACTGCGCACAGTGACTGAACAGGAAGAAGAGACTGCGCACAGGGACTACACAGGAAGAAGAGACTGCACACAGTGATTGCGCAGGAAGAAAAGACTACATAAGAAGAAAACACTGAACATAGTGACTGCGCTGGAGAAGATGACTGCACAGAGTGACTGCATAAGTGGAAAAGACTGCACAGTATACATAGTAACTGCATTTGAGGAAGAGACTGCACATAGTGGATGCAAAGTAGGAAGAGACTGCACAGAGAGACTGCACAGGAGGAAGAGACTACACAGAGAGGCTGCACAGAAGGAAGAGACTACACAGAGAGACTGCATAGGAGGAAGAGACGGCACACAATGACTGTATACAGTGACTGCACAGGAGGAAGAGACTGCATATAGATACTACAAAGAAAGAAGAGACTACACAGTGACTGCACAGGAGGAAGAGACTGCACACAGTGACTTATTTCTCCAGCACATCCCACAGATGATGGATCGAATGAGATCTGGGGAATCTGGAGGCCGAGTCACCATCTTGAACTTTTGGTCATGTTTCTCATTCCTGACCGATATCTGCAGTGTGGCCGGGGTCCCATTAAAAGAGACAGCTGCAATTAGGGGGTCCAGCTAAAAGAGACAGCTGCCATTAGGGGGTCCAGCTAAAAGAGACAGCTGCCATTAGGGGGTCCAGCTAAAAGAGACAGCTGCCATTAGGGGGTCCTGCTAAATGAGACAGCTGCCATTAGGGGGTCCTGCTGATAGAGGCCACTGTCATTAGGGGGTCCTGCTGATAGAGGCCACTGTCATTAGGGGGTCCTGCTGATAGAGGCCACTGTCATTAGGGGGTCCTGCTGATAGAGGCCACTGCCATTAGGGGGTCCTGCTGATAGAGGCCACTGTCATTAGGGGGTCCTGCTGATAGAGGCCACTGTCATTAGGGGGTCCTGCTGATAGAGGCCACTGTCATTAGGGGGTCCTGCTGATAGAGGCCACTGTCATCAGGGGGTCCTGCTGATAGAGGCCACTGTCATTAGGGGGTCCTGATGATAGAGGCCACTGTCATTAGGGGGTCCTGCTGATAGAGGCCACTGTCATTAGGGGGTCCTGCTGATAGAGGCCACTGTCATTAGGGGGTCCTGCTGATAGAGGCCACTGTCATCAGGGGGTCCTGCTGATAGAGGCCACTGTCATTAGGGGGTCCTGATGATAGAGGCCACTGTCATTAGGGGGTCCTGCTGATAGAGGCCACTGTCATTAGGGGGTCCTGCTGATAGAGGCCACTGTCATTAGGGGGTCCTGCTGATAGAGGCCACTGTCATTATGGGGT
Organism: Hyla sarda; assembly: GCF_029499605.1. Classification (NCBI taxonomy): domain Eukaryota; kingdom Metazoa; phylum Chordata; class Amphibia; order Anura; family Hylidae; genus Hyla; species Hyla sarda. Next base: position 381,612,664 of record NC_079193.1, read on the forward strand.
CCTGCTGATAGAGGCCACTGTCATTAGGGGGTCCTGCTGATAGAGGCCACTGTCATTAGGGGGTCCTGCTGATAGAGGCCAGTGTCATTAGGGGGTCCTGCTGATAGAGGCCACTGTCATTAGGGGGTCCTGCTGATAGAGGCCACTGTCATTAGGGGGTCCCGTTACCATGAAGGGGGAAACTTGGTGTGTAGAATGGTCAGGTAGGTGTCACAGTCACCTCCACATGATGCCAGGACACAAGGTTTCCAGCAGAACATTGTCCATCACACGGCCCCTGCTGGCTTGTCTTCTTCCCATAAAGCATCTGGTGCCATCTCTTCCCCAGGTAAGTGACGCACCCGCTCGTCTTCATGATGGAGAACCTCATCCATCAGACTCGGCGCCTTCTTCCATTGCTCTAGTTCTGAAGCCCATTGTAGACACTTTCGGGGGTCACTTTCACGTGGGGTCTGATGGGTCTGCGGGGCCCCATACACAGCTGTGATGTCCTGTGTGATCTGACCGGTCTGCGGGGCCCCATACACAGCTGTGATGTCCTGTATGATCTGTCCGGTCTGTGGGGCCCCATACACAGCTGTGATGTCCTGTGTGATCTGACCGGTCTGCGGAGCCCCATACATAGCTGTGATGTCCTGTGTGATCTGACCGGTCTGCGGAGCCCCATACATAGCTGTGATGTCCTGTGTGATCTGACTGGTCTGCGGGGCCCCATACACAGCTGTGATGTCCTGTGGGATCTGACCGGTCTGCGGGGCCCCATACACAGCTGTGATGTCCTGTGTGATCTGACTGGTCTGCGGGGCCCCATACACAGCTGTGATGTCCTGTGGGATCTGACCGGTCTGCGGGGCCCCATACACAGCTGTGATGTCCTGTGTGATCTGACCGGTCTGCAGGGCCTCATACACAGCTGTGATGTCCTGTGTGATCTGACCGGTCTGCGGGGCCCCATACACAGCTGTGATGTCCTGTGTGATCTGACCGGTCTGCGGGCCCCATACATAGCTATGATGTCCTCTGTGATCTGACCGGTTTGCGGGGCCCCATACACAGCTGTGATGTCCTGTGTGATCTGACCGGTCTGCGGGCCCCATATACAGCTGTGATGTCCTGTGTGATCTGACCGGTCTGCGGGGCCCATATACAGCTGTGATGTCCTGTGTGATCTGACCGGTCTGCAGGGCCCCATACAAGCTGTGATGTCCTGTGTGATCTGACCGGTCTGCAGGGTCCCATACACAGCTGTGATGTCCTGTGTGATCTGACCGGTCTGCGGGGCCCCATACACAGCTGTGATGTCCTGTGTGATCTGACCGGTCTGCGGGGCCTCATACACAGCTGTGATGTCCTGTGTGATCTGACCGGTCTGCGGGGCCCCATACACAGCTGTGATGTCCTGTGTGATCTGACCGGTCTGCGGGCCCCATACATAGCTATGATGTCCTCTGTGATCTGACCGGTTTGCGGGGCCCCATACACAGCTGTGATGTCCTGTGTGATCTGACCGGTCTGCGGGCCCCATATACAGCTGTGATGTCCTGTGTGATCTGACCGGTCTGCGGGGCCCATATACAGCTGTGATGTCCTGTGTGATCTGACCGGTCTGCAGGGCCCCATACAAGCTGTGATGTCCTGTGTGATCTGACCGGTCTGCAGGGTCCCATACACAGCTGTGATGTCCTGTGTGATCTGACCGGTCTGCGGGGCCCCATACACAGCTGTGATGTCCTGTATGATCTGACCGGTCTGAGGGGCCCCATACACAGTTGTGATGTCCTGTGTGATCTGACCGGTCTGCGGGGCCCATATACAGCTGTGATGTCCTGTGTGATCTGACCGGTCTGCAGGGCCCCATACAAGCTGTGATGTCCTGTGTGATCTGACCGGTCTGCAGGGTCCCATACACAGCTGTGATGTCCTGTGTGATCTGACCGGTCTGCGGGGCCCCATACACAGCTGTGATGTCCTGTGTGATCTGACCGGTCTGCGGGGCCTCATACACAGCTGTGATGTCCTGTGTGATCTGACCGGTCTGCGGGGCCCCATACACAGCTGTGATGTCCTGTGTGATCTGACCGGTCTGCGGGCCCCATACATAGCTATGATGTCCTCTGTGATCTGACCGGTTTGCGGGGCCCCATACACAGCTGTGATGTCCTGTGTGATCTGACCGGTCTGCGGGCCCCATATACAGCTGTGATGTCCTGTGTGATCTGACCGGTCTGCGGGGCCCATATACAGCTGTGATGTCCTGTGTGATCTGACCGGTCTGCAGGGCCCCATACAAGCTGTGATGTCCTGTGTGATCTGACCGGTCTGCAGGGTCCCATACACAGCTGTGATGTCCTGTGTGATCTGACCGGTCTGCGGGGCCCCATACACAGCTGTGATGTCCTGTATGATCTGACCGGTCTGAGGGGCCCCATACACAGTTGTGATGTCCTGTGTGATCTGACCGGTCTGCAGGGTCCCATACACAGCTGTGATGTCCTGTGTGATCTGACCGGTCTGCGGGGCCCCATACACAGCTGTGAAGTCCTGTGTGATCTGACCGGTCTGCGGGGCCTCATACACAGCTGTGATGTCCTGTGTGATCTGACCGGTCTGCGGGGCCCCATACACAGCTGTGATGACCTGTGTGATCTGACCGGTCTGCGGGGCCCCATACATAGCTATGATGTCCTCTGTGATCTGACCGGTCTGCGGGGCCCCATACACAGCTGTGATGTCCTGTGTGATCTGACCGGTCTGCGGGCCCCATATACAGCTGTGATGTCCTGTGTGATCTGACCGGTCTGCGGGCCCCATACACAGCTGTGATGTCCTGTGTGAGCTGACTGGTCTGCGGGGCCCCATACACAGCTGTGATGTCCTGTGTGATCTGACCGGTCTGCAGAGCACCATACATAGCTGTGATGTCCTGTATGATCTGACCGGTCTGCATGGCCCCAAACACAGCTGTGATGTCCTGTGTGATCTGACCGGTCTGCGGGCCCCATACATAGCTATGATGTCCTGTGTGATCTGACCGGTCTGTGGGGCCCCATACACAGCTGTGATGTCCTGTGTGATCTGACCGGTCTGCAGGGCCCCATACACAGCTGTGATGTCCTGTGTGATCTGACCGGTCTGCAGGGCCCCATACACAGCTGTGATGTCCTGTGTGATCTGACCGGTCTGCGGGGCCCCATACACAGCTGTGATGTCCTGTGTGCTCTGACCGGTCTGCGGGGCCCCATACACAGCTGTGATGTCCTGTGTGATCTGACCGGTCTGCGGAGCCCCATACATAGCTGTGATGTCCTATGTGATCTTACTGGTCTGCTCTTCACTTTCTCCAAATATCTCCTCCAACAGGCGCAATCGTCACCAGATAATCCAATCCATGTTATTCAGTGGTATTAACCCACTTAAGGAGTCAGCCCATTTGGGCCTTAAGGACTCAGACAATTTAGTTTTTACGTTTTCGTTATTTCCTCCTCGCCTTCTAAAAATCATAACTCTTTTATGTTTTCATCCACAAACTAGTATGAGGGTGTTACGCCAAGCGCTCCGGGTCCCCGCTCCTCCCCGGAGCGCTCGCAACATCCTCGCATTTTCAGCGCCCCGGTCAGACCTGCTGACCGGGTGCGCTGCGATACCGCCTCCAGCCGGGATGCGATTCGCGATGAGGGAGGCGCCCGCTCGCGATGCGCATCCCGGCTCCCGTACCTGACTCGCTCTCCGTCGGTCTTGTCCCGGCGCGCGCGGCCCCGCTCCTTAGGGCGCACGCGCTCCGGGTCTCTGCAATTTAAAGGGCCACTGCGCCACTGATTGGCGCAGCTGGCTTAATTAGTGTGTTCACCTGTGCACTCCCTATTTATACCTCACTTCCCCTGCACTCCCTCGCCGGATCTTGTTGCCATTGTGCCAGTGAAAGCGTTTCCTTGTGTGTTCCTAGCCTGTGTTCCAGACCTCCTGCCGTTGCCCCTGACTACGATCCTTGCTGCCTGCCCTGACCTTCTGCTACGTCCGACCTTGCTCTTGTCTACTCCCTTGTACCGCGCCTATCTTCAGCAGTCAGAGAGGTTGAGCCGTTGCTGGTGGATACGACCTGGTTGCTACCGCCGCTGCAAGACCATCCCGCTTTGCGGCGGGCTCTGGTGAATACCAGTAGCAACTTAGAACCGATCCACCAACACGGTCCACGCCAATCCCTCTCTGGCACAGAGGATCCACCTCCAGCCAGCCGAATCGTGACAGTAGATCCGGCCATGGATCCCGCTGAAGTCCCACTGCCAGTTGTCGCCGACCTCACCACGGTGGTCGCCCAGCTGTCTCAACTGACCGTGATGCTACAGCAGCTACTACCACAGCTTCAGCAACAATCTCCTCCGCCAGCTCCTGCACCTTCTCCGCAGCGAGTGGCCGCCTCCGGCCTACGATTATCCTTGCCGGATAAATTTGATGGGGACTCTAAGTTTTGCCGTGGCTTTCTTTCACAATGTTCCCTGCACTTGGAGATGATGTCGGACCAGTTTCCTACTGAAAGGTCTAAGGTGGCTTTCGTAGTCAGCCTTCTGTCTGGGAAAGCTCTGTCATGGGCCACACCGCTCTGGGACCACAATGACCCTGTCACTGCCTCTGTACACTCCTTCTTCACGGAGATTCAAAGTGTCTTTGAGGAACCTGCCCGAGCCTCTTCTGCTGAGACTGCCCTGCTGAACCTGGTCCAGGGTAATTCTTCTGTTGGCGAGTACGCCATCCAATTCCGTACTCTTGCCTCCGAATTATCCTGGAATAATGAGGCCCTCTGCGCGACCTTTAAAAAAGGCCTATCCAGCAACATTAAAGATGTGCTGGCCGCACGAGAAATTCCTGCTAACCTGCATGAACTTATTCATCTGGCCACCCGCATTGACATGCGTTTTTCCGAAAGGCGTCAGGAGCTCCGCCAGGATATGGACTTTGTTCGCACAAGGCGGTTTCTCTCCCCGGCTCCTCTCTCCTCTGGTCCTCTGCAATCCGTTCCTGTGCCTCCCGCCGTGGAGGCTATGCAAGTTGACCGGTCTCGCTTGACACCTCAAGAGAGGACACGACGCCGCATGGAGAATCTGTGCCTGTACTGTACCGGTACCGAACACTTCTTGAAGGATTGTCCTATCCGTCCTCCCCGCCTGGAAAGACGTCCGCTGATTCCGCACAAAGGTGAGACAGTTTTTGATGTCAACTCTGCTTCTCCACGCCTTACTGTGCCTCTGCGGATATCTTCTTCTACCTTCTCCTTCTCTGCTATGGCCTTCTTGGATTCCGGATCTGCAGGAAATTTTATTTTGGCCTCTCTCATCAACAGGTTCAACATCCCAGTGACCAGTCTCGCCAGACCCCTCTACATCAATTCTGTTAACAATGAAAGATTGGACTGTACCGTGCGTTACCGCACGGAACCTCTCCTAATGTGCATCGGACCTCATCACGAAAAAATTGAATTTTTGGTCCTCTCCAACTGCACTTCTGAAATTCTTCTTGGATTACCGTGGCTTCAACGCCATTCCCCAACCCTTGATTGGTCCACAGGAGAAATCAAGAACTGGGGTACTTCTTGTCTCAAGGACTGTCTTAAACCGGTTCCCAGTACTCCCTGCCGTGACCCTGTGGTTCCCCCTGTATCCGGTCTTCCTAAGGCTTATATGGACTATGCTGACGTCTTTTGCAAGAAGCAAGCTGAGACGTTACCCCCTCACAGGCCTTATGACTGTCCTATTGACCTCCTCCCGGGTACTACTCCACCCCGGGGCAGAATCTATCCTCTGTCTGCTCCAGAGACTCTTGCCATGTCAGAGTACATCCAGGAGAATTTAAAAAAGGGCTTTATCCGCAAATCCTCCTCTCCTGCCGGAGCTGGATTTTTTTTTGTGTCCAAAAAAGATGGCTCCCTACGCCCTTGCATTGACTACCGCGGACTTAATAAAATCACGGTAAAAAACCGCTACCCCTTACCTCTTATCTCGGAACTCTTTGATCGCCTTCAAGGTGCCCACATCTTTACCAAACTGGACTTAAGGGGGGCTTATAATCTCATCCGCATCAGGGAGGGGGACGAATGGAAGACTGCATTTAACACTAGAGATGGACACTTTGAGTATCTGGTCATGCCCTTTGGCCTGTGCAACGCCCCTGCCGTCTTCCAAGACTTTGTTAATGAAATTTTTTGTGATCTCTTATATTCCTGTGTTGTTGTATATCTGGACGATATTTAGATTTTTTCTGCCAACTTAGAAGAACACCGCCAGCATGTCCGCATGGTTCTTCAGAGACTTCGGGACAATCAACTTTATGCCAAAATGGAGAAATGTCTGTTTGAATGTCAATCTCTTCCTTTCCTAGGATACTTGGTCTCTGGCCAGGGACTACAAATGGACCCAGATAAACTCTCTGCCGTCTTAGATTGGCCACGCCCCTCCGGACTCCGTGCTATCCAACGTTTTTTGGGGTTCGCCAATTATTACAGACAATTTATTCCACACTTTTCCACTATTGTGGCTCCTATCGTGGCTTTAACCAAGAAAAATGCCAATCCCAAGTCCTGGTCTCCCCAAGCGGAAGACGCATTTAAACATCTCAAGTCTGCCTTTTCTTCTGCTCCCGTGCTCTCCAGACCTGACCCATCTAAACCCTTTTTATTGGAGGTAGATGCCTCCTCAGTGGGAGCTGGAGCGGTCCTTCTACAAAAAAATTCTTCCGGGCATGCTGTTACTTGTGTTTTTTTTTCTAGGACCTTCTCTCCGGCGGAGAGAAACTACTCCATCGGGGATCGAGAACTACTGGCCATTAAATTGGCGCTTGAGGAATGGAGGCATCTGCTGGAGGGATCAAAATTTCCAGTTATCATATACACCGATCACAAGAATCTCTCCTATCTCCAGTCTGCCCAACGGCTGAACCCTCGCCAGGCCAGGTGGTCGTTGTTCTTTGCCCGTTTTAACTTTGAAATTCATTTTCGCCCTGCCGACAAGAACATTAGGGCCGATGCCCTCTCTCGTTCTTCTGATGCCTCTGAAGTAGAAGTCTCTCCGCAACACATCATTCCTCCGGACTGTCTGATCTCCACTTCTCCAGCTTCCATCAGGCAAACTCCTCCAGGGAAGACCTTCGTTTCTCCACGCCAGCGTCTCGGGATTCTCAAATGGGGACACTCCTCCCATCTCGCAGGCCATGCGGGCATCAAAAAATCCTTGCAACTCATCTCTCATTTTTATTGGTGGCCGACTCTGGAGACGGATGTTGTTGATTTTGTGCGGGCCTGTACTGTCTGTGCCCGAGATAAGACTCCTCGCCAGAAGCCTGCTGGTCTCCTTCATCCTCTGCCCGTTCCCGAACAGCCTTGGTCACAGATTGGTATGGACTTTATTACAGACTTGCCCTCATCCCGTGGCAACACAGTTGTTTGGGTGGTCGTTGATCGATTTTCCAAGATGGCACATTTTATTCCTCTTCCTGGTCTTCCTTCAGCGCCTCAGTTGGCAAAGCAATTTTTTGTACACATTTTTCGCCTTCATGGATTGCCCACGCATATCGTCTCGGATAGAGGCGTCCAATTCGTGTCTAAATTCTGGAGGGCCCTCTGTAAACAGCTCAAGATTAAATTAAACTTCTCTTCTTCTTATCATCCCCAATCCAATGGGCAAGTAGAAAGAATTAACCAGGTCCTGGGTGACTATTTACGGCATTTTGTTTCCTCCCGCCAGGATGACTGGGCAGATCTTCTACCATGGGCCGAATTCTCATACAACTTCAGAGTCTCCGAATCTTCTGCTAAGTCCCCATTTTTCGTGGTGTACGGCCGTCACCCTCTTCCCCCCCTCCCTACTCCCTTGCCCTCTGGTTTGCCCGCTGTGGATGAAGTGACTCGTGATCTTTCCACCATATGGAAAGAAACCCAAAATTCTCTTTTACAGGCTTCATCCCGCATGAAAAGGTTTGCCGATAAGAAAAGAAGAACTCCCCCCATTTTTGCTCCCGGAGACAAGGTATGGCTCTCCGCTAAATATGTCCGCTTTCGTGTCCCCAGTTACAAACTGGGACCACGCTATCTTGGTCCTTTCAAAGTCTTGTGCCAGATTAACCCTGTCTCTTACAAACTCCTTCTTCCTCCTTCTCTTCGTATTCCCAATGCCTTCCATGTCTCTCTCCTTAAACCACTCATCATTAACCGCTTCTCTCCCAAACTTGTTTCTCCCACTCCTGTTTCCGGTTCTTCTGACATCTTCTCCGTGAAGGAGATTCTGGCCTCCAAGACGGTCAGAGGGAAAAAAAATTTCTTGGTGGATTGGGAAGGCTGTGGTCCAGAAGAGAGATCCTGGGAACCTGAGGACAACATCCTAGACAAAAGTCTTATCCTCAGGTTCTCAGGCTCCAAGAAGAGGGGGAGACCCAAGGGGGGGGGGGTACTGTTACGCCGACCGCTCCGGGTCCCCGCTCCTCCCCGGAGCGCTCGCAACATCCTCGCATTTGCAGCGCCCCGGTCAGACCTGCTGACCAGGTGCGCTGCAATACCCCTCTCAGCCGGGATGCGATTCGCGATGCGGGAGGCGCCCGCTCGCGATGCGCATCCCGGCTCCCGTACCTGACTCGCTCTCCGTCGGTCTTGTCCCGGCGCGCGCGGCCCCGCTCCTTAGGGCGCGCGCGCGCCGGATCTCTGCAATTTAAAGGGCCACTGCGCCACTGATTGGCGCAGCTGGCTTAATTAGTGTGTTCACCTGTGCACTCCCTATTTATACCTCACTTCCCCTGCACTCCCTCGCCGGATCTTGTTGCCATTGTGCCAGTGAAAGCGTTTCCTTGTGTGTTCCTAGCCTGTGTTCCAGACCTCCTGCCGTTGCTCCTGACTACGATCCTTGCTGCCTGCCCTGACCTTCTGCTACGTCCGACCTTGCTCTTGTCTACTCCCTTGTACCGCGCCTATCTTCAGCAGTCAGAGAGGTTGAGCCGTTGCTGGTGGATACGACCTGGTTGCTACCGCCGCTGCAAGACCATCCCGCTTTGCGACGGGCTCTGGTGAATACCAGTAGCAACTTAGAACCGGTCCACCAGCACGGTCCACGCCAATCCCTCTCTGGCACAGAGGATCCACCTCCAGCCAGCCGAATCGTGACAGAGGGCTTGTTTTTTTGCGCGACCAGTTGTCCTGCATAATGACATCACTAATTTTACCATAAAATGTATGGCGCAATCAAAAAAAATTTTTTTTTGCATATGTAAAACTTTTAATACATTTTTCTAATTTTTGGGGGAATAAAATGTTATAAAAAAAAGCAGCAATGTTGAATTATTTTTTTTTTTTACGTTCACAACGTTCACCGTACGGGATCATTAACATTATATTTTAATAGTTCAGATATTTATGCACACGACGATACCAAATATGTTTATTAAAAAAAATGTTTACACTTTTTGAGGGTAAAATGGGGAAAAAGGGACAATTTACATTTTTATTGGGGGGAGGGGATTTTTCTAATTTTTTTAACTTTTTTTTAACTTTTATTTTTACACTTTTTATGTCCCCATAGGGGACTATCTATAGCAATCAGTTGATTGCTAATATTGCTCAGTACTATGCATAGGGCATAGCACTGATCAGTATTATCGGCTATCTACTGCTCTGGTCTGCTCGATCTCAGACCAAAGCAGAAGACCCCAGGAGACGGATGGAGGCAGGTGAGGGGACCTCCCTCCGACATTATGGAAAATCGGATCCCTGCGGCAGCGATGCGGGCGATCCGATTATCCACATTAAGTGCCGCCATGCAGCAGATGCCGTGATCTGTATTGATCACGGCATCTGAGGGGTTATTGGCGGACATCTGCGCGATTGCGGATGCCGGCCATTACCGGAGGGTTCCTGGCTGCTATTAGCAGCCTGGACCTGTTGCACATGACCCGAGCATCGTTCCGATGCTCGCAGTCATGTACAGGACATAAATGTACATCCTGCGTTGTTTAGTGGTTAAAGGGGTGATTCAGGAAATTGTGGGGGGACCTCATTCAGATATCTTATCTCCTCATATCCCGTCCTCATATCCCATTCTCATATGCTGTCTTCATATCCCGACCTCACATCCCGACCTCATATCCTGACCTCATATCCCGACCTCATATCCCGTCCTTACATCCCGACCTCATATCCCGACCTCATATCCCGTCCTCATATCCCGTCCTCATATTCCATCCTCACATCCCGTCCTCATATCCCGTCCTCATATCCTGACCTCATATTCCATCCTCATATCCGGTCCCCATAGCTAATCCTCATTTCTAATCCTCATATCCCATCCTCAGGTGGGGCTGCGTTGCGGTAAAGATATTTGTAAGCTAAAAATAAAAGGGTGTGGCTTGAAATGTGGGTGTGTCTTTGTTAGAAGGGACATGGCATGCCGGGAGGGTGTGGCTTACCAGCCAGACTGACGCATTCACCAGGAGATTGCACCTGTAGAAGGTGTACCATTGGGGGCGTTGATAGATACAGGGTCACAAGTGTCTACAATACCTAAAAATGTTTTCTATCAGCATTGGAATGCTAGTTTACTGTATGAACCTAGGATGTTAACTTCAGAGTAGTTGCGGGTAATAGGCAAACAGTCCCCAGACATGGATACTGGGAGCCAACCATTCAGTTGGGAAAGCATGTACTTATCGGGCAGGGAGTGATTACAACTAATGTGACAGATTAGGGGTCTGCTGAGTTTATATTGGGGATGAACACTATGAAAAACTGTTTTGTTGAAATAGTAGATGCCTTGCATGCCTCTCTTCCCCATATGTCCCCTTCAGGCCGCGGGCTGCGCAGCACCACTTAAAAGTTCTACAAGCAAAGAGGAAGTAGAAACAAGCAAGGTGACCTTACAACCCAACACAGAGACTATCATCTGGTGTTGTGCACGTCCTGGAGTCAAGAATAGAGACTTTTAAGACCTGCTGGAGCCTCTGCAACTCGAAGATCACCCTCTTGTCCGACCTGCGAGAAGCCTTGTCACTGTTACCAACGGGAGAGTTCCAGTCCGGTTAGGCAACTTGTCTGATGCTGCTACTGTGTTACCCAAATACACCCCAGTAGAACAAGTTGTATCTCATGGAGTAGAAGGACATCTTAACGGAACGTATGGTGGCCCAACAGCGTGCAGCCCAAGTGGCTGAAGGATCCAGTACTAGTCCTCCCAAGCCCTGGTGGGCGCAACTCCAAGTTGGAGACAACACTACCCCAAGGGACCAAGTCAAGGGAGTCATCAATGTCGCCAAAAGGTACCATGAAGCTTTTGGCAAACACCCCATAGAATTCTGTCATACATCCATGATCCAACACCGAATCCTCACAGGCGACAGCCCACCTATCAAGGAAAGACACCGCCTGGTCGTGCCAGGCATGTATCAGACTGTCAAGAAGATGCTGGTCAACATGAATGAGGCAGACGACATCCAAGAAAGTCCGAGTCCCTGGGTGGTGCCACTTGTCCTGGTCAAGAAAAAAGATGGAACCATCCGCTTCTGTGTCGACTAAAGGAAACTGAACAATGTCACACACATAAGGACACTTATCCTATGCCAAGGATCGGGGAGTCACTCACAGTCCTTGGGTTGGCTGTTTACTTCTCCACCCTGCACTTAACCAGCGGATATTGGCAAATGCCCATGGCCATGGAATACCGGGAGAAGACGGCCTTCGTGACACCCATGGGACGGTTCGAGTTTCAAAGTTTGCCGTTTGGGCTATGTAATGCCCCTGCAACGTTCCAGCATTTGATGGAAAGGTGCCTGGGCCATCTAAATTTTCCAAGTGTCCTATTGTACCTCGACGATGTCAACCCAAGGACTGTGAGTGCAATATCCGCTGGTTAAGTGCAGGGTGGAGAAGTAAGCAGCCAACCCAAGGACTGTGGCACTGCGGAATCTGTAGGCGCTATATAAATAAATAAAATAAAAATAAAATTGTGTATTTAAAGTCCTACCAGGAACACCTCAGTCATCTGTCAGACGTCTTCCAAGTCCTGATCAAGCATGGACTGAAAATTAAGCAGTCAAAGTGTCACTTGCTTAAACCTCAGGTACACTATCTGGGTCATGTTGTCAGCGCCAAAGGAGTCCAGCCTAATCCTGAAAAGGTGGAAGTTGTCAAGAACTGGCCAAACCCGCGCACGGTGAAAGATGTCAGGAGCTTCCTGGGATTGGTCAGCTTCTAACGCCGCTTCATTCCCCACTTTGCCCAGATTGCAGAACCCCTCACAGCTCTCTTAATATGGCGAAGGGGAACTACAATGGGACCTGCCTGTTGAATGGGCCGAAGAGCAAGAGATAGCGTTCCGAGCTCCTAAACGTCTGCTGATAGAACCACCCATCCTAGCGTACCCAGACTATAGTCAGCCGTTCCGGGTATATACTGATGCCAGTTTCAAAGGTCTGGGAGCTGTCCTGACCCAAGTCCAGGAAAGGCAAGAGCGAGTAGCTGCAAATTAGAACTTCTTGCCCTGGTATGGGCCGTGACCGAAAAGTTCAAAGACTACTTGGCTGCCATGCCATTTGCTGTCTACACGGATAATAACCCATTGGCCCACCTGAACATCGCCAAGTTGGGTGCCATTGAACAACGTTGGGCTTCAAGATTAGCCAATTACAGTTTCACCATCAAGTATAGAACAGCAAGTCGAATGTCAATGCCGATGTGGTGTCTCGGATGACCCCCGGCGAAGAACCACCTGTCGAAAATGTGTGGGAAGACGTGGAGATGCCCCAATTTTATCAACTGTTCGTGAACCAGAATGTTGTGACCGCCCTGATGGACCATGAACCCAGGTCTGAAAAGATTAAAGAAGACCTGTAAACCTGGAAGACTCTTCAAGATGAAAGTCAAGTCATGGGGGATCTGTTGGACTGCCTTCTGGCGAAAAAGGTACCAACCTGTCTACGCTGGGCCCAGTGTGATTATGAGCTGAAACGTCTGTGGCGACAGAGGAAGCGACTGTTTGTGCAGAAAGGGCTGTAGTGCCGAAATTCTTTGGATCCAGTTTCTAATGATTGACTTCATCAGATTCTGATTCCCCGAAGAGATGCGGCGATGGTCCTCAATGCATACCATGATCAGTCGGGACACTTTGGAGTCCACAAGACCGAACCTTCTGTCAGGCGAAGATTCTATTGGATCGGAATGTGGAGGGACATTGAGAAATAGTGCAATGAATGTGCTGTCTGTAACGTCACCAAGAATATGCACAAGGACGCAAGAGCACCCCTCCATTCCATCTAGAGTGAAATGCCTAACCAGTTGGTTGTGCTAGACCATGTCAAGTTGTCTCCTACCCGGTCTGGATACACTTATGCTCTCACCATGATGGATCACTACTCTAAATGGGTTGTCGTTGTACTTGACAAAGATCGTACAGCCAAGACAACGGCCCAGATTTTCTACTCCAATTAGGTGCAAACCCTTGGGTGTCTGCCCTAACGGACCGGGAAAAAACTTTGAGGCCCAACTCTTCAAAGAGCTGTGTCAATTCCATGCCTGCAAGAAACTCCAGACTTATCACCCCCAGGGGAACGGGCTCTGTGAGCGCATCAACCAAGTCTTTATTTACATGTTGCAAGCCGCCTCTGTGTCAAGACAAAAAGAGTGGCCCCAACTGCTGCCTGAACTATTGGAGGCCTATAATAACACAGCCCACTGTTCTATGGGGTACACACCTTTGTACTTGATGATGGGGCACCATGGACAGCTGCCTAAAGACCGAACATTTCAACAACTCTCCACAAGCCTCCCTGGAGTGGGTCTCTGACCACCAGAGAAGAATCCAAGAGGCCAAAGAAATTATCAGCAAGAAGATAGGCGAGGCCCAGCAGAGACAACCGGAGGATTATAACCATCATGCTTCTGCCAAACCACTTCATTTGGGCGATAAAGTCTGGCTGTGGAAGTTTCCAAGGACCCACAAGTTAGACTCTATCTGGGAGACAGAACTGTACACGGTGAGGGCCATACTCCATCCGGACTCTGATGTATACGAAGTACAAAAGTCTGGGTTTAAGCCACAAGTTGTTCACCGAAACTGAATCAAGTTGTGTCTGAAAGAAGATCTACCAGTGCTCCCAGCACCACCTCCTCCAGCTGTCAGACCTGTGAAAGAATATGTCCCAGGCAAGGGAATCCACTCAACCATGGATTTCCCCATGTTTTCTTCAACTCAGCCTGCGATCTTCTGTGTCTCACCAACCCCGGGGCCGGTTCAACCAACACTTGTCTCCACACCAGTCCCAGTCTTTTCACCATTGGCTCCGACCTATATGCCAGTCTCTAGAGTACCAACTCAGTCTCCAGCATTGGGTAGATAGCCTCTGGCAGCCCAATCCGTGAATCTATGTATAATGATGAATATTGTTGTCTTGAGTGTCTTCAGAAAGCAGTTACAAAGTCAAATTAACCCCATATGTTTAAAGAGCATGTATGGACATTCACCATGCCCCATGGACTTATCCTTATCTTGTTTTGTAATCCAGACCTGAGAAGGACATTGTGCATAAATGCTCCAGGAACTGTCACTAGGCCTCAGTGGCCACTTCATTTCTCCACCCTCCAGGACTTGGCATCGAGGACGACTTTAATTAAGAGGGGGAGTTTGTGGTGGCCCAGTAAGGTAGGTGTTACCCCGTGCTCCTGCTGTCCTGTCGGGCAGCCTCCTTCAGTGGCCCCCTGCCCTTGTTTCCCTATTGTAAATATGTTTTACCATGTAAAGTGTTATAAAATGTAATGTTGCTTTAAGAGTTATATACCATGTGATATGTTATGTGATTGTTACCCAGGAGTTATCAGTGACCAGGTGATTCCAAGAGTGACCTATGGGCTCCCTGCTAGTCTCCTCCATATAAGTCCTGGGTGGAGCTTCTCTCTCTTCTGCTGAGGTCCAGTGCAGTCTTGTCTAGTGTGTGTGTCCAGAGTGTTGGAGACCTCAAAGTCCAGTCCTGCAGCCGCCATCAAGTCAAGTAAGATAAAGTCACAGCTTTATGAGTCAAGTCAGTCCCTGTCATCTGTCAAGTCAGTGTGGTCTGCATTCAATTGTCCAGTCCTACTACAAGTCCCAGCAAGCCTCTGTGTCACTGGTCACCTCCTTGGGCCCTGGCTGAACTGTATAGACTTTACCATTTGTCTACCCTCAGTAAAGCTGCCGTTGTCCGTAACTTGGCGTCATAGTCTCTATTGCCCCCGCGCCTAGCCCAGGATCTAGAGATATACCTTTGGGTGGTATTGAGGATAAACCAAGCCCTGGCATCACGAATACAAGGGGTTGATGCCATCTGCCCCTAGGGTAACAACATCTGCCCTCATCACACCCCACTACCACACATATAAGTAACCTGTGCCAAGTTTCATGTTAATCTCTTTAGCGGTTTGAAAGTGATGCTGGAACATATACACACACACGTTCATGTATATATGTATATATATATATATATGTATTTTTATATATATATATATATATATATATATATATATATATATATATACTGTAAATATATATATTGCAGTACAGTACAGAAAGCCTCCAATATATCCCATGATTAGGACCCTTCACTTAAAGAGGTAGGACATATAGAGCCCACTGCCCAGAAGGACCCCTGGGCCCATTGATCCACTGCCTGGGAAGACCCCTAGACCCTTTGATATCACTGCTTTGTTGTTATGGAAATGACCACTGCAGTAGTTTACAATCATCCTTCCTCTGATTCTAAATCTAAACAACCACTTATATAATCTAAATAAATAATCACTAAAATATGGAGTATAACTGAGTTTCCATGCCCCCACCCCTTCCCCCGGGCCCATAAATCCACTGGCCTGGAGGACCCCCATCACATTGTTCCACTGCCCTGGAAGCCCCTTAAAGGGGTATTCCAGGCAAAACCTTTATATATATATATATATATATATATATATATATATATATATATCAACTGGCTCCGGAAAGTTAAACAGATTTGTAAATTACTTCTATTAAAAAATCTTGATCCTTCCAATAGTTATTAGCTTCTGAAGTTTTCTATCTAACTGCTCAATGATGATGTCAAGTCCCGGAGCTGTGCATGATGGGAGAATATCCCCCACAGGAACTGCACAGCTCCCGGGACGTGAGTCATCAGAGAGCAGTTAGACAGAAAACAACAACTCAACTTCAGAAACTAATAACTATTGGAAGGATTAAGATTTTTTAATAGAAGTAATCCGGAGCCAGTTGAAATATAAAAAAAAGTTTTGGCCTGGAATACCCCTTT
Source organism: Hyla sarda (assembly GCF_029499605.1). Classification (NCBI taxonomy): domain Eukaryota; kingdom Metazoa; phylum Chordata; class Amphibia; order Anura; family Hylidae; genus Hyla; species Hyla sarda. Next base: position 381,628,954 of record NC_079193.1, read on the forward strand.
AAGCCCTTGATCCACTGATCTGAAGGACCCCTGTGCTCACTGATCCACTGTCGTGAAAGAAGACTACCCCCCCCCCCCCCCCTCCAGGCCCATTAATCCACTTCCCTGGAGAACCCCTGCACCCAGTGATCCACTGCCCTTGAGGACTCCTGGACCCATTGATCCACTGCCCTTGAGGACTCCTGCACCCAGTGATCCACTGCCCTTGAGGACCCCTGGACCCATTGATCCACTGCCCGGGAAGACCCCTAGACCCTTTGATATCACTGCTTTGTTGTTAGTAATATACAACCCTCTTTCCTCTGATGCTAAAGTGCAAATAATCACTAAAATCTGAAGTATAACTGGGTTCCTCTGGGTGATACAATGTAACCGGTAGGATTCTATCGCTTCCCGTTCACTTCCATACATATAAATCTCTTACCGATCTCCACGCACACGGCCGCAGCGACTACCAGCCCTAAGCTCAGCTTCATCCTGACTGTCTTATGGGATCCTGCAGATCCCAGGCCTGGGGCGGTTTATATACCTCCAGGAAGATATATATTATCATTACACAACCCCATAGCTGCTGGGTCTATGACAGGAACAACGAGTTCTCCGCTACTGTGTCTTCTGCAGCTGAAATCCTGGAAAAATACAAACAGAAGATGTTGGCGTCACCGAAGAAGACATCACTGTGATTGATGAGGACGATTGGGAACACCGAGCGGCTGCCGTGTGGACCTGGGGCCAAGAAGAAGCTGGAAATAAACAAGAGGCACCAGCAGTGCAAACCCATGGTTGACCCATTGTGATGTCCCGGTACGGGGAATGGTCCTGTACAGTACTTTGGCCCTGTAAGGTTGAGTCCCTCTGTGTCCTAGGGGCCCTCATGCTGTGTCTCCCCCATAGTCACATATATTATGTATGGTGTTATGTATAAATGATGACCTTTGAGTTGGTCACATGATGTGTTTGTTACCCAGAGAGCACCAGCTAACCAGGTGACCTTCAGCTTGACCTATGGGCTTCTGGCTCAGCCCCCCTTTATAAGAGGGGCGGCCATTACAATCTCTCTCTTATCTCTCCTACTGAGGAACAGTAAAGACCAAAACATCTCAGAGCCAGTGTCCAGCACATCTGGAGGCCTCAATCCTACCTACAGCCACATGTCAGTAAGTCAAGTCATCTATGTCTACTGTCACTACATACAGCCACATGTCAGTAAGTCAAGTCATCTATGTCTGCTGTCACTACCTACAGCCACATGTCAGTAAGTCAAGTCATCTATGTCTACTGTCACTACCTACAGCCACATGTCAGTAAGTCAAGTCATCTATGTCTGCTGTCACTACCTACAGCCACATGTCAGTAAGTCAAGTCATCTAAGTCTACTGTCACTACCTACAGCCACATGTCAGTAAGTCAAGTCATCTATGTCTACTGTCACTACCTACAGTCAAGTCAAGTCTATAGTCAAGTCTATTATAATCAGCTTGGCTGTCCTAAAGTCTGTTAAAGTCACTACAAGTCCCAGAAAGCTGCAAGGTCCTTCTGTGTTACTGGTCACCTCTCTGGGATCCTGGCCGAGCTGTAAAGACTATTTCCATCTGTCTACCTCAGTAAAGCTACAGTTAACCCTTATCTGGTCTTGGACTATTTTTGCCCACCCTAACTTTGGTATAGTAGTACTACCGTTTGGGTGTTACTGGGAAAACCACGCCCTGGCGTCACAAACATTTGGGGGTTAATAACCCCTGCCCCTGGGCTAAAACATCTGCCCCATACACCTCACCTCATCACACCCCATGGCTCACCACACCATCCTCTGCTAATAGGGTTGCCACCTATCCGGTATTTTGGCCACCCTGCCGGTATTTTTATATTAAAAATACCAGCAATGCAATGGCCGGTATTTATCCAACCAATCCTACAACTCCCAGAATACTGCACTATAACCTATACCAGTGTTCCCCAACCAGAGCGCCTCCAGCTGTTGCAAAACTACAACTCCCAGCATACCCGGACAGCCGTTGGCTGTCCGGGCATGCTGGGAGTTGTAGTTTTGCAACAGCTGGAGGCACCCCTGGTTGGGAAACATTGACCTATACTATATACTACTATATAGTTCAACATGCTGGGAGTTGTAGTTTTGCAACAGCTGGAGGCACCCCTGGTTGGGAAACACTGACCTATACTACTATATAGTCCACCATGCTGGGAGTTGTAGTTTTCGTTTGGCGCAGCTGCTGAGCTACGGACTGTATCAGGGAATGCTGGGAGTTGTAGTTAGTAACTAACTGTATCTCCCAAATTTAATAAAAAATAAGTGATCAGAAAGTCACATCGAAACAAAAATGGAACCGTTAAAAATTACAGATTGGGCCGCAAAAAAAAATATAAAAAAAATACCCTCATACAGGCCCTTATAAGGATAAACAAAAAAGTTATAGGGGCTCAAAATAGGACAAAATTTCCCCCGCATATGTGTATTCTGTGATGTCGCGCATATATAAATGATGCAAATTAGCATGGCCGGTATTTTTTGGCAAGAAAGGTGGCGACCCTACCTGCTCATGGTTAGGGAGGCCCATCAGGATAGACTCATTGGACATAGACCAAACCAGATCCAGGTTATGAAGAGCCAGATTGGGGAGCGGTGTAACCACCAGAAAGGCCCAGAAGGATTTTTGGCAATTGCTCACTCCTGGGGACCAGCTATTGGGGGGCCCTGGCCAAATGTTTACTTCCCTAGACTACCAAGGACTATACCAAACACCCCTTCACTGTTTCGACATTGTATGGTGGTATATGGACATATATGGCAGCATTGTGTGGGAAATGTATAGCAGTGTTATTTTTGTATTATGCAGAGTCAGAATGGCCTACTGGAGGACGGGGGGATCCTCAGGTGGGCCCAAGTACTGACCGAGTTGCTGGACACCTCAGGGCCTAGTCGCGGAAAGATGGTTCCACCTGGAGATCCATGGCCCATGATGGGCACCAGCACCACATGCCCCAGGACCTCCACCACCTGCTGGCTTATGGAAGTGTCCAGAGAAGATGCCGGCTGGAGTAAGGGAACACTTGGCTCCCTGCCCGGCTGCCCAGCGCTTTCTCTATGATGCATTGCTGCTCTGTCTGAGAAGTGTGGGATCCAGGAAAGGTGAGTATTCTTAGCACAGTTCATCTAGGATACACAGTACCACAATTCATTTGGTGGACAGTTCATCGGGGGTAGGGGGACAGTTCACTGGTGATTAGGGCACAGTTCATCGGGGGTAGGGGGACAGTTCATTGGGGATTAGGGCACAGTTCATCGGGGGTAGGGGGACAGTTCATTGGGGATTAGGGCACAGTTCATCAGGGGTAGGGGGACAGTTCATTGGGGATTAGGGCACAGTTCATCAGGGGTAGGGGGACAGTTCATTGGGGATTAGGGCACAGTTCATCGGGGGTAGGGAGACAGTTCATTGGGGATTAGGGCACAGTTCATCGGGGGTAGGGGGACAGTTCATTGGGGATTAGGGCACAGTTCATCGGGGGTAGGGGAACAGTTCACTGGTGATTAGGGCACAGTTCATCAGGGGTAGGGGGACAGTTCATTGGGGATTAGGGCACAGTTCATCGGGGGTAGGGGGACAGTTCATTGGGGATTAGGGCACAGTTCATCGGGGGTAGGGGGACAGTTCATTGGGGATTAGGGCACAGTTCATCGGGGGTAGGGGGACAGTTCATTGGGGATTAGGGCACAGTTCATCGGGGGTAGGGAGACAGTTCATTGGGGATTAGGGCACAGTTCATCGGGGGTAGGGGAACAGTTCACTGGTGATTAGGGCACAGTTCATCAGGGGTAGGGGGACAGTTCATTGGGGATTAGGGCACAGTTCATCGGGGGTAGGGGGACAGTTCATTGGGGATTAGGGCACAGTTCATCGGGGGTAGGGAGACAGTTCACTGGTGATTAGGGCACAGTTCATCGGGGGTAGGGGGACAGTTCATTGTGGATTAGGGCACAGTTCATTGGGGGTAGGGGGACAGTTCATTGGGGGGTAGGGGGACAGTTTATTGGGGATTAGGGCACAGTTCATTGGGGTAGGGGCACAGTTCACAGTATAATACACCTATAGTGCCCACACACAGTATAATGCCCCTATAGTGGCTACATACAGCACAATGGGCATACACTGCTCATAAATGATGCTATAAATTTATTGTACAGGTGAGATGATACCAAGGGTGTGTGTGTGGTGTCCCGGTGCCGAACACACTTGTCCACCTGCCCTGTCTGGTGGATGTCACTTTACATTCCCGCCCACAGCTCAGGTTTACATGAAATATATATATATATATATATATATATATATATATATATATGTCATAATGTACTTTAGTGTATTGCCATTAAATAATGTATTTGTATCTTGTGAAAGTGAAAGGGAGTGAAAGCCTCTGGCAGCTCCGGTCCATACAAATTCACCTTGAAGGTAAGCCCTTACATTGAATTGTTCAAGTGAAGTTGCAGAGTTAGTGATTGTCAGCTTCCAAATCAAGTCAATCTTTAGCTAAGTCAACGCCCAGTTAGTCTGTCCAAGTCAAGTTTAGACCAGTCTGAGCTATAAGTCGTGGAGGACTACAAGTCCCAAAGTGCTGAGAAGCAACTGTTCTCTATAGCATCCTTCAGCGTAAATCGCACTTAAAGGGTACCTGTCAGCAAACTAAACTTTTAATATATTGTTCCTTATGTAATTATAAGACACTTTCCTATTTACTTGCTGTTAAAATTCTCAACCTTAAAGGGGCACTCTGGTGGAAACTACCCCTCCCATAGACTTGCATATCCGGGGTGGGGTGTGACGTCACACGGGTCGGAGTCGTGACTTCACGATACACTGGCCAAGTGTTCGGCACCCGGCAGTTTGTGAGCTGGCAGCGTGGCATGCAGCTCAAAGAGGTGGGTGCCGAATGCAAGATTGCGGGGGTCCCCAGCAGTGGGACCCCCACAGTCAGACATCTTATCTCCCATCCTTTGGATAGGGGGATAAGATGTCTTAGGACTGGAGTACCTCTTTAAGAGATCCCTGATCAGTAATAATTGTAGCCTTCTGCTGTCTGGGCTTTCTGGGAGAAGTAGTTTCGCAACAGCTGGAGGAACTCTGGTTGGGAAACACAGGTTGATGTGATGCACTGATCTACTCTGGGGAGTTTTTGCTGGAGTTTTTGCATTCTCTCTTGTTTTGGATGGGACCCCCCTACTGTAATGTTCATATTCCCCAAGAGGACATAAGGACACAGGTTTTCCCCACAATAGGATATGCAGGGGCGAGTACAGGTTGACTAGAAAGGGGTCTTGAGACCCTGACCTTTTGGTTTCCCTCCTAAGAGTAGGTTCAGACGAGCAGATCCACAGCGTATATTATGCTGCAGATCCGCCATTGAAGGACCCCTACAGGATGCCTTTAGACGAGCAGACACTGCTGCGATATACTCGCACACATTGCGGCCCTCCCCCTGCTCCTGACCTAGGCAGAGAGCAGCCATGATGAGCGAGTATACTGTGCATGCGCGCAGTGACTCGCACATCGCAGTGTGTCTGCTCATAGCGGCATATTGCGGCTCCGAGCAGGCACCTGTAAAGGCAGCATAAAGCGGTCATTCAGTAGCGGATCTGCAGCGTAATCCTTTAGGTGTCCTTTGTCATTGACAGGAAGTAAAATGAGAGGGTTCCATACAATGTATACATCGCCACTCGGTATTATACGGGAGCAGGGAGTCCGGCAGAAGGAGGACATTCTGCTCCTGTACTGTAGCACAGCGGCGCAGGCTTATGCTGAAGACTAGAGATGAGCAAATCGAATCTGATGAATCCAAACTTGTTACGAATTTCATGAATATTTAATTTGCAATGAATTTGAATATCACCACGATTCTATCGCGCAAATCGCTTCATTAAACTCCATTTAGTACGGTCTGGGCTCCAGGGCATCTACAATGGCGGATCCACATGTGGGGACATAGGGCAAGCAACTCTGGGAAGGCGGGAACAAGGGTAGGCGGGATGACCCTGAATCACATGCAGCCTATGAGCAGCCAGTCACCCCTGTGATGTCACAGCCCTATATAATCGGCAGCCATATTCCGGCCAGTCACTTCATCATTACACTGTAGAGAGAGAGGACGGACAAACTGTATGAGTGTTACACAGAAAAGCTTTTTCCAGCAGTGTTTCACCTCCTAGTCACATCAATGTTCTGGTGGACAGAGAGCAGTGGTTTTTTTCACAGAAAATTATTTTTACTGCAGCCATTAACCTCCCAGTCACTTTCTTCAGCATTGTATTACAGTGAGGGGCAGAGAGCTGTTTGTTACCTCATACGTTTCAACAAGTTGCCTCAACTTTATAAACCTTAGCAGAGGATGGAGAAATAATTTTTCAGCACAACTCTGTGTCTTTGTTCCACAACAAATAGTCTGCTGGTTATACTAGTCTGTAGACGGTATAATACCCAGCAGTCCATTCCTAATAGTCTTTGAGAGAGAAAGTGCAATTTGGGGTTTTGTACACAGTGACTGTGTGCTGCAGCACTGTTGTGTACTGCTGGTGTTGCGCACAAATACTTATTTGAGCTTATTGTAGCACATTTTTCTGACCTCATACCAGCATCTAAGTAGTGTACTATTTTGTACCTGTTAATCTGTCAAGGGCCTAGATACTGTGAAAGGACAGCCAAAAGTACACACCTGCCAAAAGTACACACAAATACTGTTTTAAGCGTAGTGAAGCGTATTGTACTCCCCTCATATATGCACTAAGTATGTGTGGTGTGCCACAGGAATGCTATGAGGTGTAAGGGGCTGATGTTATTAACCCCTAAATATTTGTGATGCCAGGGTGTGGTTTTCCTAAGAAACCACCGAAGGTAGCTCCGCTATGCCTAGGTTAGGCAGGGTAATAATAGTCCAAGACCAGGTCAGGGTTAACGGTAGCTTTTACTGAGGTAGACAGATGGTAACAGTCTTTACAGCTCGGCCAGGATCCCAAAGAGGCGACCAGTAACACAGGGGACCTCCAGTGACTTTGACAGACTTTAGGACCGCCACGCTGACTATAATAGACTTAACTTTACTGAAGATAGTGACAGCAGACAGAGATGACTTGACTGACATGTGGCTGCAATTTAGGTTGAGGCCTCCAGATGTGCTGGACACTGACCCTGAGATGTCTGGACTGGACTTGACCTCAGCAGAGAATAAATCACAAGAACACAAGAGACAGATTCTAATGGCTCCCCCTCTTATAAAGGGGGCTGAGCAAGGAGCCCATAGGTCAAGCTGCAGGTCTCCTGGTTAGCTGGTGCTCTCTGGGTAACAAAGAAGTGAATTGAACATGTGGCCACATTATCATGTGATTAATTCAAAGATCCTTTGTACATAATACATATAACACAATGGGGGAGATGCTGCAGGAGAGCCCCTAGTACACAGAGGGACTCAGACTGACAGGGACTAAGTACTGTATCCCGTACTGGGACATCACATATGTCAGGCAGAGAAGTGCCAGGACGTGCACAGAGGAGTGGCAGAGGCCTAAATTCATCAGGCGCAGGCAGAGGTCGCAGCAGAATAGGAATGTGTGGCAGCAGGAGTCGCAGCGAGAGGTCTGAGCTCCCGGTATCAGCTAGTAGTCGTGTTTCGACAAGCAACCGAGAAGCTGTGATTGCTCGGTCCACTCTGTCATCCACTTCATCACAAGTGACATCCGACACCCCCAGTCAACAGTCGGTGGGTTCCTCAGACTCCTCATGTTGATGCTGCTACCTCCAGGCTCTCTCCTTGTGCTGCTCTATGGTCTCCTCATGCTGATGCTGCTACCTCCAGGCTCTCGCCTTGTGCTGCTCTATGGTCTCCTCATGCTGATGCTACCACCTCCAGGCTCTGTCCTTGTGCTGCTCTATGGTCTCCTCATGCTGATGCTACCACCTCCAAGCTCTATCATTGTGCTGCTCTATGGTCTCCTCATGCTGATGCTACTACCTCCAGGCTCTGTCATTGTGCCACCATATGGTCTCATCATGCTGATGCTACTACCTCCAGGCTCTCTCATTATGCTGCCATGGATACTGCAAAACATAATTAAGGTGCTGGTCCCCAGTTATAGAAATTCCTCCGCATTAGACCACAAGTAAGTATTGTATTCTTAGGATAAAATATATGGACCAACATTTTTTGGAAATCTAACAAAAGGAAAGGTGTGCAGAAAACACCATGTGCCACCTACACCACCAAGTATTGCTTTGATGCAAAGACTCAAAAAGTTGGAAGGGAACAACGTATGGTCCAGTGTAACCAGTTGTGGCACCACACAAGAAACTCCCTCTATTTCCAACTAAAAACCCTGGGAAATGGCAGTGTTTGTAGGGGGAAATAGGGAGAGGTCCCTGTGTGGGGCCGCCCTTTTTGATTATTTTGAATAAAAATGAAATTTAATTTTTAGATGTGTATTTGAATTAATATGTCTTATTCTTCTTTACCTACTGTATTTTTCGCCCTATAGGACGCACCGGCGTATAAGACCCACCCAATTTATAGGTGCAAAATCTAAAAAAAGAAAGATTTTTAACCCAATAGTGGTCTTCAACCTGCGGACCTCCAGATGTTGCAAAACTACAACTCCCAGCATGCCCGGACAGCCGTTGGCTGTCCGGGCATGCTGGGAGTTGTAGTTTTGCAACATCTGGAGGTCCGCAGATCGAAGACCACTGCATAGGAGGTAATACTCACGTGTCCCCACCGCTCCGGACCCGTCACCGCTGCCCTGGATGTCGCTCCATCGCTGTCGCCGTGTCCCCTTCGCTCCGGAACGTCTCTGATGCCGGCCGGGTATCCTCGCTTTCCGTCGCCGTCATCACGTCGTTACGCACGCCGACGCATGTACGCGACGACGTGATGACGAGGAAGGAGAGCGCCGGCCATACAGGGGATCCCTGAACGGAGAAGACACCGAGGAGGCAGGTAAGGTCCCTCCCGATGTCCTGTAAGCACTAACCCGGCTATTCAGTCGGGATGTTCGGGACCGCCGCGGTGAAATCGCTGAACAGCCGGGTTAGTGTCACTTTCCCTTCAGACACGGCGGTCAGCTTTGATCGCCACATCTGAAGGGTTAATACAGGGCATCACCGCGATCGATCATATCCTGTATTAGCCGCGGGTCCCGACCGTTGATGGACGCAGGGACCGCCGCGATAGGGGGTGTATTTGCCGTATAAGACGCACCGACTTTTCCCCCCCAGTTTTGGGGAAGAAAAAGTGCGTCTTATACGGCGAAAAATACGGTAATTACTATTTCACTCCAGTCTCACACACGTAAGTGATCTATGATTTGGTAAGTTCATACACACTTAGGATTTTCACACCTTCTTTCATTATTATTTCCTTTGTTTCAATCTTATATTTATTTATTATCTATTTCCCCCCTTGTTATATAATTTACTTATTATGTTCCACTTGACATTAGTAGATTTCTACACTATTTATGCATCTCATTTTATTCCCTTTCACATTCTTCCTTTTTATCCCTGTCCTGTACATAGTCAAGCATCTACACATCACTACTATATTGTTTATGTTTATTTTGCTTGATGTGACTCCCTCTTTTTTACACATATAAATATTATATTATTATATCACTTGATATTCCCACCCACCATTTTTTACATTTAATCTGCACATTTTAGTCTCAATACACTTTCCATGTGTGACATTTTTCAAAAACAATTTTTCAAGTCTTTAATAAATTTTTTTTATTATTATTCTTTTTCTTTCCTGCTTTTTCTTTTCTTTTTTCCTTCATCACTATCATTTTTCTTCACCATATGTATTTTATTTCACCTATTCCTTATTACTTTTATACGTGGTTTATATTTTGTCTATTCACTTTTACTTTCTATGCTTTATTTTTTATGTAGCCATTTATTCAGTTCTATTATTCTTAGTCTGTCTCTTTTCTTTCTTTTTATTCACATTATCTTCGCTATCCCTCTGGTGATGTTCGCTCTGGTGCCTGATGAGAGCGGGGTGCTGCGTGCGAGATCGCGGGGGTCCCCCCCCCCCAGCGGCGGGACCCTGCGCGATCAGGCAACTTATCCCCTATCCTTTGGATAGGGGATAAGTGGTCAGCATGGTAGTACCCCTTTAATTCAGGTGAGGGAGAGGCTATGCTTTCCAACTATATCATTGGGCCACATGTATGTCACTCATACGGAGAGGTACTCTATTGGTGGGGAACCCATATATAAAGGGGACCGAGATACTAGGTTAGCCACGCCCCCTGAGGAAGCCGAGTATACCGCGAAACGGTCGTTGGGGTCAGGTATAGGTAGGATTTGGCACTTGTGTTATCACTGTTTGTATTCTGCTTGCTTTTATCATTTTTAACAGCGGTCCCTCAACATACGATGGTAATCCGCTCCAAATGGACCATCGTTTGTTGAAACCATCAGATGTTGAGGGATCCGTGCAACGTAAAGTATAGGACAGTGGTCTACAACCTGCGGACCTCCAGATGTTGCAAAACTACAACACCCAGCATGCCCGGACAGCCGTTGGCTGTCCGGGCATGCTGGGTGTTGTAGTTTTGCAACATCTGGAGGTCCGCAGGTTGTAGACCACTGTTAGAGAAAGTTGTACTCACCTGTCCCCTGCGCTCCGGACCGTCACCGCTGCCCGAGATGTCGCCGTCCATCGCTGTCGCCGTGTCCCCGACGCTCCGGAAAGGCCTCTGCTTCCCCGGCAACCACGCTCTCCGTTGCCGCCATCACGTCGCTGCGCACGCCGCTCCTATTGGATGATGGGACGGCGTGCGCAGAGACATGATGACGACAATGGAGAGCGCCGACGATGCAGGGGATCCCGAAGAGGACGCGCCGGAACCCCGAGGACAGGTAAGTGACCATCACCAGTGCTCACGGGGCACCGTAAACGGCTATCCAGCGGCAGCTGAAGCAGTCAGCGCTGCCGGATAGCCGTTTATGCGATGGCCCCGACATAAAAAAGCATTGTATGTTGAAATGATCGTATGTCGGGGCCATCGTAGGTCGAGGGGTCACTGTATATACTTCTGGTACTCTATCCAGTATTGCTGCTGCTTATTGTGACCAGTTTACTTTTGTATTGTTATACTCTCCCTTGTGCCTCCCTACCTATATCTTGTCTGTACTGATGCTGTTTTGTGTACTTATATGTATTAACTTTTAAGCCAACTTTTATCTGTTATATGTGAAATAAAGATTTTTTGTATTTTGCTGATATACTCAGTGTTTGGTGCATCTGTTTATCAATAGGAGATGGCGAGTTACACTTGCCAAGAAGGGAATTAATAATGCGAGAGTAGGGCCTTACAGGGAAGTGTTTACCCCACCGGTTACAATGGACCATACGTTGTTCTTTTCCACCTTTTCGAGGAAAGTGTTACTCGTCTTATGAAGGCCGGCCTTACACAGGAACCAATCCCTATTTACACCTAAACACCCTGGGAAATGGCAGTGTTTGAAGGGGAAAATAGGGACAGGTTCCTGTGTGGGGCCATCCTTTTTAGGGCGAGTAACACTTGCCAAGAAGGAAATTAATAATGCGAAAGTAGGGCCTTACAGGGGAAGTGTTTACCCCACCGGTTACAATGGACCATACGTTGTTCCCTTCCACCTTTTAGAGGTCTTTGCATCACATCAATACTTGGTGGTGCAGGTGGAACATGATGTTTTTTGCACCTTTCCTTTTGTTTGATTTAAAAAATAATAATTTGGGTCTATGTATTTTATGATAAGAATAATGTTAAAAGTTAAGTTTTACATAATGCATATCCTCAATACTTTCTTGCGCACACTAACACTTTGACAAAAGAGACCGTTTTCTTCTGCCTACCTGCCTCAGCTACTATTCTGATCCTGCCACCCGCCTGATGCCGCACATCTGATGCCAAGTTCTCCTTTTTTCATCCACCTTCGTCACCGGGTACTGATATGAGCACACACCACCCCACTCAACCAAAGTCTACCAAAGTGCACGGCAGCGCCAAGGTGTGGAGCTGTAACTATGGTTAGGGACGATACATGTCTTTTACGTCTCACTGGGTGAATGTGGTTCCTGCACAGCCACAACCCTAACTTGGACAGGTCACGCTGCTTCCTTCTCCACGCTTGCAGGACCAATGGCCTGAGAGCGTGGAGAAGGAAGCAACGTGACCTGTCCAAGTTAGAGTTGTGGCTGTGCAGGAACCACATTCACCCAGGAGACTCCGCCTCCTCATCCTCCATCGTGTCCCATAGTCACCCCAAGGAGAACTCATCTGTCCACGAAAAATGTGGAGAGACTGACCTTTGTGAAGATGAATCAGGGATGGATCAGCCAGGATTTCCACCCACCAATGCCAGATGCCTCAGAGTAGATTGACCATGGTGCCAAGTGTGGATAGTGCCAAACAGATTTAAGGTGCTTCACCCTAGTTACAGACATTCCTCCACATCAGACCTTTTTTCACCCACCTTCGTCACCAGGTACTGGTATTACCACCCACCCCCCCACCACCGGGTCACTTTCAGGACTCCTGATGCTACTGCTGCCACCTCCAGGCTGTCTCATTCAGCCACTATATGGTCTCTTCATGCCTCAGCCACCTCCAGGCTGTGCCATTCAGACACTATATATTCTACTCATGCTGCCGCCAACTCCAGGCTGTGTCATTCAGCCACTATATGGTCTCCTCATGCTGCCAACACCTCCACGCTGTGTCATTCAGTCACTATATGGTCTCCTCATGCTGCCAACACCTCCACGCTGTGTCATTCAGCCGCTATATGGTCTCCTCATGCTGCCAACACCTCCACGCTGTGTCATTCAGCCACTATATGGTCTCCTCATGCTGCCAACACCTCCACGCTGTGTCATTCAGCCACTATATGGTCTCCTCATGCTGCCAACACCTCCACGCTGTGCCATTCAGCCACTATATGGTCTCCTCATGCTGCCAACACCTCCAGGCTGTGTCATTCAGCCACTATATGGTCTCCTCATGCTGCCAACACCTCCACGCTGTGTCATTCAGCCACTATATGGTCTCCTCATGCTGCCAACACCTCCAGGCTGTGTCATTCAGCCACTATATGGTCTCCTCATGCTGCCAACACCTCCACGCTGTGTCATTCAGCCACTATATGGTATACTGATGTTGCTTGGCCTGGGACATTATCTAAAAAAAATTATGGTTGCGCTAGCTTAAATTTAAATTAAAAATTCATCTTTTAACCCCTTTACTCAATAGCCTGTTTTGACCTTAAAGGGGTATTCCATGCAAAACCTTTTTTTATATATATCAACTGGCTCCAGAAAGTTAAACAAATTTGTAAATTGCTTCTATTAAAAAATCTTAATCCTTCCGATAGTTATTAGCTTCTGAAGTTTTCTGTCTAACTGCTCAATGATGATGTCAAATCCCGGGACGGGAGTCATCAGAGAGCAGTTAGACAGAAAACAACAACTCAACTTCAGAAGCTAATAACTATTGGAAGGATTAAGATTTTTTAATAGAAGTAATTTACAAATCTGTTTAACTTTCCAGAGCCAGTTGATATATAAAAAAAAGTTTTGGCCTGGAATACCCCTTTAAATAAAAATTACATAAAAAATCTGCCACATCCAGACGCTCTGTGGCAGTGATTGCAATAGCGATGCCGGTAATCTGCATGTCATACTGAATAGCAGTATTATTTCACTAACACAGCACACTCCCTATGCGTGTTAGGTCAATTCAAAGTGTTCTGGAGCCCTATTGAGGCTCTCTGTAGGCCAGAAATAGCCGTTTGTAATAGTGATTAGTCGCGAATAAATTCAGTCCAAAACAAATTTTTGCAAGTTCTTGTGTAAAAATTAGTAGTTTCCGTAACCCTGCATCTGTGTTCTTATTACCCTAGCGCTTGGCCCAGGAAGCTACTACCCTTGGAGTGTGGAGGTTAATACTACCCTGGTGTCACAAACCTTATTCCAGACACATCACCCCAGTTAGCCATTACACCTTTTCTTCACTTCAGCCCCTGCTCCCCATAATATCTGTGCACAACCCTGATGACTTGAATGGTGAGATGTAAAAATTAAATCTCCCAAAATATATTTTCCATTGTATTCTCTCCAAACGATGATTTCCCTGTCAACCCAGAGCAGAGATGTAACACAGGTGTGGTCGGCCATAATGGAACATCTGCACATAATACTATATTAGTAAATCTCCTATTTACACCTTATTCTGGCATTATAGGTAATGAGAGAGCCAGAAATATCATTAATGGGGAGATCTAAAGTCATCAACAATCAATAGGAGAAAAGGATCGGGAAGAATGAGTCTGCTGGGACCACCCCCTTAATCGTAAGAATGCTTGAAGCACAACAGAAAGATTCTGCACTGGATCCTTACATGAACCCCATAAAGATGCTGCAGCCAGACCTTAACCCCATAGAGATGCTGCAACCGGACCTGAACCCCATAGTGATGCTGCAGCCGGACCTGATACCCATAGTGATGCTGCAACCGGACCTGAACCCCATAGTGATGCTGCAGCCGGACCTGATACCCATAGTGATGCTGCAACCGGATCTGAACCCCATAGTGATGCTGCAGCCCGAACGGAACCCCATAAAGATGCTGAACCCGGACGTAATACCCATGGAGATGTTGCAGCCGGACCTGATACCCATAGTGATGCTGCAGTCGGACCTGAACCCCATAGTGATGCTGCAGCCGGACCTGAACCCCATAGTGATGCTGCAGCCGGACCTGAACCCCATAAAGATGCTGAAGCCGGACGTAATACCCATGGAGAAGTTGCAGCCGGACCTGATACCCATAGAGATTTTGCAGCCGGACCTGAACCCCATAGAGATGCTGTAGCCGGACCTGAACCCCATAGAGATGCTGTAGCCGGACCTGAACCACATAGAGATGCTGCAGCTGGACCTAATACCCATAGAGATGCTGCAGCCGGAACTAATACCCATAGAGATGCTGCAGCCAGAACTAATACCCATAGAGATGCTGCAGCCGGACCTGATACCCATAGAGATGCTGCAGCCGGAACTAATACCCATAGAGATGCTGCAGCTGGACCTGATCCACATAGAGATGCTGCAGCTCGACCTGAACCCCATAGAGATGCTGCAGCTGAACCTGATCTCCATAGAGATGCTGCAGCCGGACCTGATCCCAATAAAGATGCTGCAGTCGGACCTGATATCCAAAGAGATGCTGCAGCTGGACCTGAACCCCATAGAGATGCTGCAGCTGAACCTGAACCCATAGAGATGCTGCAGCTGGACCTGAACCCCATAGAGATGCTGCAGCTGGACCTGATACCCAAAGAGATGCTGCAGCTGGACCTGATTAACCATAGAGATGCTGCAGCTGGACCTGATTAACCATAGAGATGCTGCAGCTGGACCTGGACCCCATAGAGATGCTGAAGCTGGACCTGAACCCCATAGAGATGCTGCAGCTGGACCTGAACCCCATAGAGATGCTGCAGCTGGACCTGATACCCATAAAGATGCTGCAGCTGGACCTGATCCCCATATAGATGCTGCAGCCGGACCTGATCCCCATAGAGATGCTGCAGCCGGACCTGATCCCCATAGAGATGCTGCAGCTGGACCTGATACCCATAGAGATGCTGCAGCTAGACCTGAACCCCATAGAGATGCTGCAGCCGGACCTGATCCCCATAGAGATGCTGCAGCCGGACCTGATCCCCATAGAGATGCTGCAGCCGGACCTGATACCCATAGAGATGCTGCAGCTGGACCTGATCCCCATATAGATGCTGCAGCCGGACCTGATCCCCATAGAGATGCTGCAGCCGGACCTGATCCCCATAGAGATGCTGCAGCTGGACCTGATACCCATAGAGATGCTGCAGCTGGACCTGATCCCCATATAGATGCTGCAGCCGGACCTGATCCCCATAGAGATGCTGCAGCCGGACCTGATCCCCATAGAGATGCTGCAGCTGGACCTGATACCCATAGAGATGCTGCAGCTGGACCTGATCCCCATAGAGATGCTGCAGCTGGACCTTATCCCCATATAGATGCTGCAGCCGGACCTGATCCCCATAGAGATGCTGCAGCTGGACCTGAACCCCATAAAGCAGCTCTGAGATCAGATGGATAATATCCAATAGTCCGGACAATCTGCTGGTCTGGAAGGAATGACTGGCTGTATCTTTCCTGTTTACTGTACGGTTTATGTCCTATGTCTCCATTACATTACACCCCTCGTGTTCCAGCCGCACCCTGTCATTACATCATTTTCCAGCCCAAACCATCTATTTTGTGTTGGCTCATACAGATCATTTATCCAGTGGGTGGAAACATACAGGACAGTTACTTCTATTGTCACCACTGGGATAGAAAGCAGACTCCTGGGTGACCATTATAAGATTACAAAGACATGTCATGTGACTAATTACAGAGAAACAACAGGAACAATCCTATAAATAGAGAAGGTGTATACAATATATTGTACACTGATCTATCATCTCTTTATATCTAGGTAACTTACATCTATCCTCTATCTTGTAATGGGATTCTAAAACAATGTACTGATATAGGAGATTAATATTACCAATTATACCAGTATATAAGAAGGAATATCATCACCATACATATTACCATCATAGTGTTACCGACCAAATCCTGTATACTGAGACCAATATTACCAATAATACCAGTATACGATCAAGAATATTTTCACCATACATATTATCATCATGCTGTTACTGACCAAATCCTGTATACTGAGACCAATATTACCTCCCACACCCCCTGCCGGATCTTCAGTGCTTATTGTAAGAGAAAGTGTTCTCACTGCTTGTTTTGTGTACCCGTGTTTCCTGACCTTCCTGCTATGTTTTTTTACTCTGAACCTTTGTCGCCTGCCTAGACCTTCCGCTAATTTGACTACGCCTCTGCCTCATCCTCTGGTACCTCGCCTTGCCCAGTTGCTTGTGTGGTCGAGCCGTGTTGGGGGTAGTGACCAGGGTGTCGCCTGCCACAGCAAATCCATCCTGCTTTGCGGCAGGCTCTGGTGAAGACCAGCGGCACCTTAGACTCTGCTCCCTGATACGGTCCGAGTCATCAGCCACACAGGTAGAGGATCCACATCCAGTTTTGTGACAGCCCGCATTCAGGTGCGTGATATCCAGTATACAATCAAGAATATTATCACCATATAGATTACCATCATACTGTTACTGACCTAATCCTGTATACTAAGACCAATATTACCAGTATACAAGAAGGAATATTATTACCATACATATTACCATCATACTGTTACTGACCTAATCCTATATACTAAGACAAATATTACCAATAATACCATTATACAAGGAGGAATATTATCACCATACATATTACCATCCTACTGTTACCGACCAAATCCTGTATACTGAGAACAATATTACCAATAATTCCAGTATACAATCAAGAATATTATCACCATATAGATTACCATCATACTGTTACTGACCAAATCCTGTATACTGAAACAATATTACCAATAATACCACTACACACTATAATCACCATAAAATAAAATAAATAAAGTAAATAAAACACACTATACACAGATAAATCCCCCCCCCCCCCCCCCATACAGTGACAATGTGATAATAGTGCACTGCAGTTACATGAAGTGACCACAGGTGACGTCTCCTTGAACTTGTTTCTTTCCTTTCCTTCGCCATTTAGCCCAGACCACCACCAGGGGCGGACTGACGTCATCCGAGGGCCCAGCCAGGTACAGGTACATGCTGCCTTCTCCTTTATGTGTGGCACACGCACATACAGGAGAAATTGTCCCCTCTGTGTGAGCCGCATCTGCGACTTACACAGAGGAGACGTGACCTCCGCCCCCAAGCAGCGAAGGTGCCGATGACATCACTCATCGGCGCCTGAACTGTGGAGGAAGGAAGATGCGGGCCCCTGCTGTGCTCCGGAGGAGAAGATTGCTGCGTGGGACACATACAGGTGAGCATAATTTTTTTTTCAACCTGGGAAGGGGGATAACTCTGCTGCCTACACCTGCCTCTAACTCTGCTGTCTACACCTACTTGGGGGGGGGGGGGGGGAGATTTTAGCTCTGCTATCTACACCTACTTGGGGGGGGGGGACTCTAACTCTGCTGTCTACACCTACTGGGGGGAGAACTCTAACTCTGCTGCCTACACCTACTTGGTGGGATTCAAACTCTGCTGTCTACACCTACTGGGGGAGGGGGAAAAACTCTGCTGCCTACACATACTGTGGGGGGACCCTGCTGCCTACACCTACTGTGGGGGGACCCTGCTGCCTACACCTACTGTGAGGGGAACTCTGATGCCTACACCTAATGTGGAGGGAACTCTGCTGCCTACACCCACTGTGAGGGAACTCTGATGCCTACACCTACTGTGGGGAACTCTGCTGCCTACACCTACTGTGGGGTAACTCTTCTGCCTACACCCACTATGGGGGGAACTCTGCTGCCTACACCTAATGTGAGAGAACTCTGCTGCCTACACCTCATGTGAGGGATTATCTACTATGTTCCTGCCTAGCTAATATGGGGCCAAACTACTAAACTAATAAGACATGGGTGTTTTTCCTAATGTCCCTCCTGAGACCCGACTCTGGATCCGCCACTGGGTGAAGGGGGTCCTGGCTACCTACTTGACTAACTCCTTGGCTACCTAACTTTGTACCTGGATGCCTAACTACAGAAGGCAGGTGGAGAACAGCACTGGACCGATCCACTGTGCCCGTGGTCACCTGGACTGCCAATCCAGCAAACAACCATAGAGAGATACAAAGGCCACAGCACCAGTCTGGAGGCTCCAGTCAGTGAAAATAGAGCTGAAGTTTATTGGTTACAAAAAGCAATGTTTCGGCTCCATATGAGCCTTTATCAAGCATTGCTGGATAAAGGCTCATATGGAGCCGAAACGCCACTTTTTGTAACCAATAAACTTCAGCTCTCTATGAATGCCTAACTAATTACCTACATACCTGGCTGCCTAACTACCTACCTACACATCTTGCTACATACAAACTATTTACCTGGCTACCCACCTACCTGCCCTTTTACTGTGCAGGACACCAAGGAGGGCATTATAACAGTTAGGGGCTTATAGATGGAAATATTGTGTAGAGGAGGAGGGGGGGTGGGGTCACTGGAAAATGCAGTCTGACATGTTTGTCCTTCAGATGTTAGGAGATCGACGTGGTGGTCTGATCCGGAAAGAGGACACCGCTGATCAGAAAATATGTAATTGTGAGTCCCTTGATGTAACTGTAATCACTTATATGGTATACAGATCCTGTGTACAGCTGGTCCTGTATATCATCATTTATATTGTGTACAGATCCTGTATAGTATGCTGGTCTGTGTATGGTGGTTTTATTCAGTACAGTTTGACGGTATTATCCAGTTATTGTGGGGAGGTAAATATTTTCTCACTAACTTAAAGTGTTTCTTATATATAAAATTTAGTTTATTTTGTGTGTAGAGCTGGTGGAGGGATTTGGGTAGAATAGGGGCAGAAGTGTGACCAGCAGAAGAGCATCGCAGGGGGCCCTTACTTTTTTGGTCCGGGGGCCCTGAGTGTTGTCAGTCCGCCCCTGACTACCACAATTACTTCTTCCAGCCATAACTTTTCTTTGCAGAATATCTTAGACTCCTCCCCTTTCCAGTTCCTTTTCGCCATCGATAGTGCACAAAAAAGCCTCCTTTGTGCCCCAATATCATAGATAGGATCCCTCAGTTCAACGGTAGCGCATGTCCAAGGGTAAATTTTTCACTGGTCCCCTCTCTGCCCCCATATTGTAGATTGGTCCTCTCTGTGCCCCCATATTGTAGATTGGTCCTCTCTGTGCCCCCATATTGTAGATGTGTCACTTCGGTGCCCCCATATTGTAGATTCATCCTCTCTGTTCCCCCCATATTGTAGATGTGTCACCTCTGTGCCCCCATTTTGTAGATTCTTCCTCTCTGTGCCCCCATATTGTAGATTAATCCTCTCTGCGCCCCCCATATTCTAGATGTGTCCCTTATGTGCCCCCATATTGTAGATTCATCCTCTCTGTGCCCCCATATTGTAGATGCATCCTCTCTGTGCCCCCCATATTGTAGATGTGTCACTTCTGTGCCCCCATATTGTAGATGTGTCACTTCTGTGCCCCCATATTGTAGATTCCTCCTCTCTGTGCCCCCATGTTGTAGATTCCTCCTCTCTGTGCCCCCATATTGTAGATTCCTCCTCTCTGTGCCCACATATTGTAGATGGGTCACCTCTCTTTCCCCAGATTGTAGATAGGTCACCTCTGTGCCCCCTCATTGTAGATTGGTTCCCTCTGTGCCCCCATATTGTAGACAGCTCCCCTCTGTCTTAAGGCTGAATACATAGTTAAAGGCGGAATATACTTACACATCTCTGATCCCGGACGAGCCCCCTCCATCATTCCTTACGATCCTTACACCCCGGGGACCGCACCTTCTAAATTATATTAATAACAAAATGTCAGTAACTTTTTCCTGTTGTCTTTTTCAAATCATCCCCATAATTAGGATTTCTTCTTGCTGTCAGTGAATGCCAAACATGATCAGTGAACGCAACGCCTGATCATTGAATGCAATGCCTGATCAGTGAACGCCAAGCCTGATCAGTGAACGCCACACCTGATCCGTGAACACCACACCTGAGCAGTGAACCCAACGCCTGATGAGTGAATGCCACGCCTGATCCGTGAACACCACACCTGAGCAGTGAACGCAATGCCTGATAAGTGGCCTGATCAGTGAACCCAACGCCTGATCAGTGAACGCCACGCCTGATCCGTGAACACCACACCTGAGCAGTGAACCCAACGCCTGATCAGTGAATGCCACGCCTGATCCGTGAACACCACAACTGAGCAGTGAACGCAATGCCTGATCAGTGAACCCAACACCTGATCAGTGAACGCCACACCTGATCAGTAATTGCCAGGTCTGATCAGTTAATGCCATGCTTGATCAGTGAACGCCACCCCTGATCAGTGAACGCCACACCTGATCAGTAATTGCCAGGTCTGATCAGTTAATGCCATCCGTGAACACCACAACTGAGCAGTGTAGTGCAGTGACACAGTATAACACTGGGTGTAGTATAGCAGAGCTGGCTGTGTAGTGCACAGTGCAGTGACACAGTATAACACTGGACTGTAGTATAGCAGGGCTGGCTGTGTAGTGCACAGTGCAGTGACACAGTATAACACTGGACTGTAGTATAGCAGAGCTGGCTGTGTAGTGCACAGTGCAGTGACACAGTATAACACTGGACTGTAGTATAGCAGGGCTGGCTGTGTAGTGCACAGTGCAGTGACACAGTATAGCACTGGACTGTAGTATAGCAGGGCTGGTTGTGTAGTGGGCAGTGCAGTGACACAGTATAACACTGGGCTGTAGTATAGCAGAGTTGGTTGTGTAGTGTGCAGTGCAGTGACACAGTATAACACTGGACTGTAGTATAGCAGAGCTGGCTGTGTAGTGCACAGTGCAGTGACACAGTATAACACTGGACTGTAGTATAGCAGAGCTGGCTGTGTAGTGCACAGTGCAGTGACACAGTATAACACTGGACTGTAGTATAGCAGAGCTGGCTGTGTAGTGCACAGTGCAGTGACACAGTATAACACTGGACTGTAGTATAGCAGAGCTGGCTGTGTAGTGGGCAGTGCAGTGACATAGTTTAACACTGGGCTGTAGTATAGCAGAGCTGGCTGTGTAGTGTGCAGTGCAGTGACACAGTATAACACTGGGCTGTAGTATAGTAGAGCTGGCTGTGTAGTGGGCAGTGCAGTGACACAGTATAACACTGGGCTGTAGTATAGCAGAGCTGGCTGTGTAATGGGCAGTGCAGTGACACAGTATAGCACTGGACTGTAGTATAGCAGGGCTGGTTGTGTAGTGGGCAGTGCAGTGACACAGTATAACACTGGGCTGTAGTATAGCAGAGTTGGTTGTGTAGTGTGCAGTGCAGTGACACAGTATAACACTGGGCTGTAGTATAGCAGAGCTGGCTGTGTAGTGTGCAGTGCAGTGACACAGTATAACAGTGGGCTGTAGTATAGCAGAGCTGGCTGTGTAGTGTGCAGTGCAGTGACACAATATAACACAGGGATGGAGTATAGCAGAGCTGGCTGTGTAGTGTGCAGTGCAGTGACACAGAATAACACTGGGTGTAGTATAGCAGAGCTGGCTGTGTAGTGAGCAGTGCAGTGAGACACTATAACACTGGGCTGTAGTATAGCAGAACTGGCTGTGTAGTGTGCAGTGCAGTGACACAGTATAACACTGGGCTGTAGTATAGCAGAGCTGGTTGTGTAGTGTGCAGTGCAGTGACACAGTATAAAACTGGGCTGTAGTATAGCAGAGCTGACTGTGTAGTGTGCAGTGCAGTGACACAGTATAACACTGGGCTGTAGTATAGCAGAGCTGGCTGTGTAGTGTGCAGTGCAGTGACACAATATAACACAGGGATGGAGTATAGCAGAGCTGGCTGTGTAGTGTGCAGTGCAGTGACACAGAATAACACTGGGTGTAGTATAGCAGAGCTGGCTGTGTAGTGAGCAGTGCAGTGAGACACTATAACACTGGGCTGTAGTATAGCAGAGCTGGCTGTGTAGTGTGCAGTGCAGTGACACAGTATAACACTGGGCTGTAGTATAGCAGAGCTGGTTGTGTAGTGTGCAGTGCAGTGACACAGTATAACACTGGGCTGTAGTATAGCAGAGCTGACTGTGTAGTGTGCAGTGCAGTGACACAGTATAACACTGGGCTGTAGTATAGCAGAGCTGGCTGTGTAGTGGGCAGTGCAGTGACACAGTATAACACTGGGCTGTAGTATAGCAGAGCTGGCTGTGTAGTGTGCAGTGCAGTGACACAGTATAACACTGGACTGTAGTATAGCAGAGCTGGCTGTGTAGTGGGCAGTGCAGTGACATAGTATAACACTGGACTGTAGTATAGCAGAGCTGGCTGTGTAGTGGGCAGTGCAGTGACACAGTATAACACTGGGCTGTAGTATAGCAGAGCTGGCTGTGTAGTGTGCAGTGCAGTGACACAGTATAACACTGGGCTGTAGTATAGCAGAGCTGGCTTTGTAGTGTGCAGTGCAGTGACATAGTATAACACTGGGCTGTAGTATAGCAGAGCTGGTTGTGTAGTGTGCAGTGCAGTGACACAGTATAACACTGGGCTGTAGTATAGCAGAACTGGCTGTGTAGTGTGCAGTGCATTGACATAGTATAACACTGGGCTGTAGTATAGCAGAGCTGGCTGTGTAGTGTGCAGTGTAGTGACACAGTATAACACTGGGCTGTAGTATAGCAGAGCTGGCTGTGTAGTGTGCAGTGCAGTGACATAGTATAACACTGGGCTGTAGTATAGCAGAGCTGGTTGTGTAGTGTGCAGTGCAGTGACATTGTATAACACTGGGCTGTAGTATAGCAGAGCTGGCTGTGTAGTGTGCAGTGCAGTGACACAGTATAACACTGGGCTGTAGTATAGCAGAGCTGGTTGTGAAGTGTGCAGTGCAGTGACACAGTATAACACTGGGCTGTAGTATAGCAGAGCTGGCTGTGTAGTGTGCAGTGCAGTGAGACACTATAACACTGGGCTGTAGTATAGCAGTGCTGGTTGTGTAGTGTGCAGTGCAGTGACATAGTATAACACTGGGCTGTAGTATAGCAGAGCTGGCTGTGTAGTGTGCAGTGCAGTGACACAGTATAACACTGGGCTGTAGTATAGCAGAGCTGGTTGTGTAGTGACATAGTATAACACTGGACTGTAGTATAGCAGAGCTGGTTGTGTAGTGTGCAGTGCAGTGACACAGTATAACACTGGGCTGTAGTATAGCAGAGCTGGCTGTGTAGTGTGCAGTGCAGTGACACAGTATAACACTGGGCTGCAGTATAGCAGAGCTGGTTGTGTAGTGTGCAGTGCAGTGACACAGTATAACACTGGGCTATAGTATAGCAGAGCTGGTTGTGTAGTGACACAGTATAACACTGGGCTGTAGTATAGCAGAGCTGGTTGTGTAGTGACACAGTATAACACTGGGCTGTAGTATAGCAGAGCTGGTTGTGTAGTGACACAGTATAACACTGGGCTGTAGTATAGCAGAGCTGGTTGTGCAGTGACACAGTATAACACTGGGCTGTAGTATAGCAGAGCTGGTTGTGTAGGGACACAGTATAACACTGGGCTGTAGTATAGCAGAGCTGGTTGTGCAGTGACACAGTATAACACTGGGCTGTAGTATAGCAGAGCTGGTTGTGTAGGGACACAGTATAACACTGGGCTGTAGTATAGCAGAGCTGGCTGTGTAGTGTGCAGTGCAGTGACACAGTATAACACTGGGCTGTAGTATAGCAGAGCTGGTTGTGCAGTGACACAGTATAACACTGGGCTGTAGTATAGCAGAGCTGGTTGTGTAGGGACACAGTATAACACTGGGCTGTAGTATAGCAGAGCTGGCTGTGTAGTGTGCAGTGCAGTGACACAGTATAACACTGGGCTATAGTATAGCAGAGCTGGTTGTGTAGTGACACAGTATAACACTGGGCTGTAGTATAGCAGAGCTGGTTGTGAAGTGACACAGTATAACACTGGGCTGTAGTATAGCAGAGCTGGTTGTGTAGTGTGCAGTGCAGTGACACAGTATAACACTGGGCTGTAGTATAGCAGAGCTGGTTGTGTAGTGACACAGTATAACACTGGGCTGTAGTATAGCAGAGCTGGTTGTGTAGTGACACAGTATAACACTGGGCTGTAGTATAGCAGAGCTGGTTGTGTAGTGACACAGTATAACACTGGGCTGTAGTATAGCAGAGCTGGTTGTGCAGTGACACAGTATCACATACAGGGAAGTACCTACCCCAGGCTCCGCCCCTTTTCCTCCTCCCCGGACCTGCTCTGTGATCAGTTACTTCCGGAGCTGGGGGGGTCTCCTCCACCTGCTGATCTGTCAGGACCCCCGATCTATAGGAGCCTCTGTCTGCTGACAATACTGGAGACTGCTGGGGAAGGCTGAGACTTGTAGTTCTCCTTGAGGTACATGGTAAGAATTGTAGTTCTTAAGTTGCTGATTGTTAGAAAATGGGAAGAAGTGAAATGCTGTGATCTGTTACAGTGTATACAATGTTTATTATTTATTGTTATTATTCTTAGGAATAAATTAGATACAAAGTAACAAAACAAAACCACAATATTGAAGAGATAAGGGGGAGGGGCAGCGACTGCTATCAACCAATAGAAAGAGAGAGAGAGGGTGGGGGATTCCCCAGGGCTGCAAACTGCAACATGTAGCAGAGCTCAACTATCATTTGTACATATACCAGTGTTTCACAACCAGGGTGCCTCCAGCTGTTGCAAAACTACAACTCCCAGCATGCCCAGACAGCCTTAGGCTGTCTGGGCATGCTGGGGGATGTAGTTTTACAACAGCTGGAGTCACCCTAATTGGGAAACACTGGTATATGTACAAATGATACAGGAAGTCTTGTAACACCACAGATAACGGTGATAACTCTCTGAGTACAGATAATGTATAGATGTGACCTGCAGTCCTATGTAACACCACAGATAACACAGTGATAACTCTCTGAGTACAGATAATGTATAGATGTGACCTGCAGTCCTATGTAACACCACAGATAACACAGTGATAACTCTCTGAGTACAGATAATGTATAGATGTCACCTGCAGTCCTATGTAACACCACAGATAACACAGTGATAACTCTCTGAGTACATATAATGTATAGATGTGACCTGCAGTCCTATGTAACACCACAGATAACGGTGATAACTCTCTGAGTACATATAATGTATAGATGTGACCTGCAGTCCTATGTAACACCACAGATAACAGTGATATCTCTCTGAGTACAGATAATGTATAGATGTGACCTGCAGTCCTATGTAACACCACAGATAACAGTGATAACTCTCTGAGTACAGATAATGTATAGATGTGACCTGCAGTCCTATGTAACACCACAGATAACGGTGATAACTCTCTGAGTACAGATAATGTATAGATGTCACCTGCAGTCCTATGTAACACCACAGATAACACAGTGATAACTCTCTGAGTACATATAATGTATAGATGTGACCTGCAGTCCTATGTAACACCACAGATAACAGTGATAACTCTCTGAGTACATATAATGTATAGATGTGACCTGCAGTCCTATGTAACACCACAGATAACAGTGATAACTCTCTGAGTACAGATAATGTATAGATGTGACCTGCAGTCCTATGTAACACCACAGATAACGGTGATAACTCTCTGAGTACATATAATGTATAGATGTGACCTGCAGTCCTATGTAACACCACAGATAACAGTGATATCTCTCTGAGTACAGATAATGTATAGATGTGACCTGCAGTCCTATGTAACACCACAGATAACAGTGATAACTCTCTGAGTACATATAATGTATAGATGTGACCTGCAGTCCTATGTAACACCACAGATAACGGTGATAACTCTCTGAGTACAGATAATGTATAGATGTGACCTGCAGTCCTATGTAACACCACAGATAACGGTGATAACTCTCTGAGTACAGATAATGTATAGATGTGACCTGCAGTCCTATGTAACACCACAGATAACAGTGATTACTCTCTGAGTACAGATAATGTATAGATGTGACCTGCAGTCCTATGTAACACCACAGATAACACAGTGATAACTCTCTGAGTACAGATAATGTATAGATGTGACCTGCAGTCCTATGTAACACCACAGATAACAGTGATAACTCTCTGAGTACATATAATGTATAGATGTGACCTGCAGTCCTATGTAACACCACAGATAACAGTGATAACTCTCTGAGTACATATAATGTATAGATGTGACCTGCAGTCCTATGTAACACCACAGATAACAGTGATAACTCTCTGAGTACATATAATGTATAGATGTGACCTGCAGTCCTATGTAACACCACAGATAACGGTGATAACTCTCTGAGTACAGATAATGTATAGATGTGACCTGCAGTCCTATGTAACACCACAGATAACAGTAAAAACTCTCTGAGTACAGATAATGTATAGATGTGACCTGCAGTCCTATGTAACACCACAGATAACACAGTGATAACTCTCTGAGTACAGATAATGTATAGATGTGACCTGCAGTCCTATGTAACACCACAGATAACGGTGATAACTCTCTGAGTACAGATAATGTATAGATGTGACCTGCAGTCCTATGTAACACCACAGATAACAGTGATAACTCTCTGAGTACAGATAATGTATAGATGTGACCTGCAGTCCTATGTAACACCACAGATAACAGTGATAACTCTCTGAGTACAGATAATGTATAGATGTGACCTGCAGTCCTATGTAACACCACAGATAACACAGTGATAACTCTCTGAGTACAGATAATGTATAGATGTGACCTGCAGTCCTATGTAACACCACAGATAACAGTGATAACTCTCTGAGTACAGATAATGTATAGATGTGACCTGCAGTCCTATGTAACACCACAGATAACACAGTGATAACTCTCTGAGTACAGATAATGTATACATGTGACCTGCAGTCCTATGTAACACCACAGATAACAGTGATAACTCTGAGTACAGATAATGTATAGATGTAACCTGCAGTCCTATGTAACACCACAGATAACAGTGATCACTCCCTGAGTACAGATAATGTATAGATGTGACCTGCAGTCCTATGTAACACCACAGATAACAGTGATAACTCTCTGAGTACAGATAATGTATAGATGTGACCTGCAGTCCTATGTAACACCACAGATAACAGTGATAACTCTCTGAGTACAGATAATGTATAGATGTGACCTGCAGTCCTATGTAACACCACAGATAACAGTGATAACTCTCTGAGTACAGATAATGTATAGATGTGACCTGCAGTCCTATGTAACACCACAGATAACAGTGATAACTCTCTGAGTACAGATAATGTATAGATGTGACCTGCAGTCCTATGTAACACCACAGATAACACAGTGATAACTCTCTGAGTACAGATAATGTATAGATGTAACCTGCAGTCCTATGTAACACCACAGATAACAGTGATAACTCTCTGAGTACAGATAATGTATAGATGTGACCTGCAGTCCTATGTAACACCACAGATAACAGTGATAACTCTCTGAGTACAGATAATGTATAGATGTGACCTGCAGTCCTATGTAACACCACAGATAACACAGTGATAACTCTCTGAGTACAGATAATGTATAGATGTGACCTGCAGTCCTATGTAACACCACAGATAACACAGTGATAACTCTCTGAGTACAGATAATGTATAGATGTGACCTGCAGTCCTATGTAACACCACAGATAACACCGTGATAACTCTCTGAGTACAGATAATGTATAGATGTGACCTGCAGTCCTATGTAACACCACAGATAACAGTGATAACTCTCTGAGTACAGATAATGTATAGATGGGACCTGCAGTCCTATGTAACACCACAGATAACACAGTGATAACTCTCTGAGTACATATAATGTATAGATGTGACCTGCAGTCCTATGTAACACCACAGATAACAATGATAACTCTCTGAGTACAGATAATGTATAGATGTGACCTGCAGTCCTATGTAACACCACAGATAACACACTGATAACTCTCTGAGTACAGATAATGTATAGATGTGACCTGCAGTCCTATGTAACACCACAGATAACACAGTGATAACTCTCTGAGTACAGATAATGTATAGATGTGACCTGCAGTCCCATGTAACACCACAGATAACACAGTGATAACTCTCTGAGTACAGATAATGTATAGATGTGACCTGCAGTCCTATGTAACACCACAGATAACACAGTGATAACTCTCTGAGTACAGATACTGTATAGATGTGACCTGCAGTCCTATGTAACACCACAGATAACAGTGATAACTCTCTGAGTACAGATAATGTATAGATGGGACCTGCAGTCCTATGTAACACCACAGATAACAGTGATAACTCTATGAGTACAGATAATGTATAGATGTGACCTGCAGTCCTATGTAACACCACAGATAACACAGTGATAACTCTCTGAGTACAGATAATGTATAGATGTGACCTGCAGTCCTATGTAACACCACAGATAACAGTGATAACTCTGAGTACAGATAATGTATAGATGTGACCTGCAGTCCTATGTAACACCACAGATAACAGTGATAACTCTCTGAGTACAGATAATGTAGTAGATGTGACCTGCAGTCCTATGTAACACCACAGATAACAGTGATAACTCTCTGAGTACAGATAATGTATAGATGTGACCTGCAGTCCTATGTAACACCACAGATAACACAGTGATAACTCTCTGAGTACAGATAATGTATAGTTGTGACCTGCAGTCCTATGTAACACCTCAGATAACAGTGATAACTCTCTGAGTACAGATAATGTATAGATGTGACCTGCAGTCCTATGTAACACCACAGATAACACAGTGATATCTCTCTGAGTACAGATAATGTATAGATGTGACCTGCAGTCCTATGTAACACCACAGATAACACAGTGATAACTCTCTGAGTACAGATAATGTATAGATGTGACCTGCAGTCCTATGTAACACCACAGATAACAGTGATAACTCTCTGAGTACAGATAATGTATAGATGTGACCTGCAGTCCTATGTAACACCACAGATAACAGCGATAACTCTCTCAGTACAGATAATGTATAGATGTGACCTGCAGTCCTATGTAACACCACAGATAACACAGTGATAACTCTCTGAGTACAGATAATGTATAGATGTGACCTGCAGTCCTATGTAACACTACAGATAACACAGTGATAACTCTCTGAGTACAGATAATGTAGTAGATGTGACCTGCAGTCCTATGTAACACCACAGATAACAGTGATAACTCTCTGAGTACAGATAATGTATAGATGTGACCTGCAGTCCTATGTAACACCACAGATAACAGCGATAACTCTCTGAGTACAGATAATGTATAGATGTGACCTGCAGTCCTATGTAACATCACAGATAACATTGATAACTCTCTGAGTACAGATAATGTATAGATGTGACCTGCAGTCCTATGTAACACCACAGATAACACAGTGATATCTCTCTGAGTACAGATAATGTATAGATGTGACCTGCAGTCCTATGTAACACCACAGATAACAGTGATATCTCTCTGAGTACAGATAATGTATAGATGTGACCTGCAGTCCTATGTAACACCACAGATAAAAGTGATAACTCTCTGAGTATAGATAATGTAGTAGATGTGACCTGCAGTCCTATGTAACACCACAGATAACACAGTGATATCTCTCTGAGTACAGATAATGTATAGATGTGACCTGCAGTCCTATGTAACACCACAGATAACAGTGATAACTCTCTGAGTACAGATAATGTATAGATGTGACCTGCAGTCCTATGTAACACCACAGATAACAGTGATATCTCTCTGAGTACAGATAATGTATAGATGTGACCTGCAGTCCTATGTAACACCACAGATAACACAGTGATAACTCTCTGAGTACAGATAATGTATAGATGTGACCTGCAGTCCTATGTAACACCACAGATAACAGTGATAACTCTCTGAGTACAGATAATGTATAGATGTGACCTGCAGTCCTATGTAACACCACAGAAAACACAGTGATAACTCTCTGAGTACAGATAATGTATAGATGTGACCTGCAGTCCTATGTAACACCACAGATAACACAGTGATAACTCTCTGAGTACAGATAATGTATACATGTGACCTGCAGTCCTATGTAACACCACAGATAACAGTGATAACTCCCTGAGTACAGATAATGTATAGATGTGACCTGCAGTCCTATGTAACACCACAGATAACAGTGATAACTCTCTGAGTACAGATAATGTATAGATGTGACCTGCAGTCCTATGTAACACCACAGATAACAGTGATAACTCTCTGAGTACAGATAATGTATAGATGTGACCTGCAGTCCTATGTAACACCACAGATAACACAGTGATAACTCTCTGAGTACAGATAATGTATAGATGTGACCTGCAGTCCTATGTAACACCACAGATAACAGTGATAACTCTCTGAGTACAGATAATGTATAGATGTGACCTGCAGTCCTATGTAACACCACAAATAACACAGTGATAACTCTCTGAGTACAGATAATGTATAGATGTGACCTGCAGTCCTATGTAACACCACAGATAACACAGTGATAACTCTCTGAGTACAGATAATGTATAGATGTGACCTGCAGTCCTATGTAACACCACAGATAACAGTGATAACTCTCTGAGTACAGATAATGTATAGATGGGACCTGCAGTCCTATGTAACACCACAGATAACACAGTGATAACTCTCTGAGTACATATAATATATAGATGTGACCTGCAGTCCTATGTAACACCACAGATAACAGTGATAACTCTCTGAGTACAGATAATGTATAGATGTAACCTGCAGTCCTATGTAACACCACAGATAACAGTGATAACTCTCTGAGTACAGATAATGTATAGATGTGACCTGCAGTCCTATGTAACACCACAGATAACACAGTGATAACTCTCTGAGTACAGATAATGTATAGATGTGACCTGCAGTCCTATGTAACACCACAGATAACACGGTGATAACTCTCTGAGTACAGATAATGTATAGATGTGACCTGCAGTCCTATGTAACACCACAGATAACACAGTGATAACTCTCTGAGTACAGATAATGTATAGATGTGACCTGCAGTCCTATGTAACACCACAGATAACACCGTGATAACTCTCTGAGTACAGATACTGTATAGATGTGACCTGCAGTCCTATGTAACACCACAGATAACAGTGATAACTCTCTGAGTACAGATAATGTATAGATGGGACCTGCAGTCCTATGTAACACCACAGATAACAGTGTTAACTCTCTGAGTACAGATAATGTATAGATGTGACCTGCAGTCCTATGTAACACCACAGATAACACACTGATAACTCTCTGAGTACAGATAATGTATAGATGTGACCTGCAGTCCTATGTAACACCACAGATAACACAGTGATAACTCTCTGAGTACAGATAATGTATAAATGTGACCTGCAGTCCTATGTAACACCACAGATAACACAGTGATAACTCTCTGAGTACAGATAATGTATAGATGTGACCTGCAGTCCTATGTAACACCACAGATAACACAGTGATAACTCTCTGAGTACAGATAATGTATAGATGTGACCTGCAGTCCTATGTAACACCACAGATAACACAGTGATAACTCTCTGAGTACAGATAATGTATAGATGTGACCTGCAGTCCTATGTAACACCACAGATAACAGTGATAACTCTCTGAGTACAGATAATGTATAGATGGGACCTGCAGTCCTATGTAACACCACAGATAACACAGTGATAACTCTCTGAGTACATATAATGTATAGATGTGACCTGCAGTCCTATGTAACACCACAGATAACAGTGATAACTCTCTGAGTACAGATAATGTATAGATGTGACCTGCAGTCCTATGTAACACCACAGATAACAGTGATAACTCTATGAGTACAGATAATGTATAGATGTGACCTGCAGTCCTATGTAACACCACAGATAACACAGTGATAACTCTCTGAGTACAGATAATGTATAGATGCGACCTGCAGTCCTATGTAACACCACAGATAACAGTGATAACTCTCTGAGTACAGATAATGTATAGATGTGACCTGCAGTCCTATGTAACACCACAGATAACACAGT
The DNA here is from genome assembly GCF_029499605.1 of Hyla sarda. Lineage (NCBI taxonomy): Eukaryota > Metazoa > Chordata > Amphibia > Anura > Hylidae > Hyla > Hyla sarda. The sequence goes on from NC_079193.1 coordinate 381,661,840, forward strand.
GATAACTCTCTGGGTACAGATAATGTATAGATGTGACCTGCAGTCCTATGTAACACCACAGATAACACAGTGATAACTCTCTGAGTACAGATAATGTAGATGTGACCTGCAGTCCTATGTAACACCACAGATAACAGTGATAACTCTCTCAGTACAGATAATGTATAGATGTGACCTGCAGTCCTATGTAACACCACAGATAACACAGTGATAACTCTCTGAGTACAGATAATGTATAGATGTGACCTGCAGTCCTATGTAACACTACAGATAACACAGTGATAACTCTCTGAGTACAGATAATGTAGTAGATGTGACCTGCAGTCCTATGTAACACCACAGATAACACAGTGATAACTCTCTGAGTACAGACAATGTAGTAGATGTGACCTGCAGTCCTATGTAACACCACAGATAACACAGTGATAACTCTCTGAGTACAGATAATGTAGTAGATGTGACCTGCAGTCCTATGTAACACCACAGATAACAGTGATAACTCTCTGAGTACAGATAATGTATATATGTGACCTGCAGTCCTATGTAACACCACAGATAACAGTGATAACTCTCTGAGTACAGATAATGTATGGATGTGACCTGCAGTCCTATGTAACACCACAGATAACACAGTGATAACTCTGAGTACAGATAATGTAGTAGATGTGACCTGCAGTCCTATGTAACACCACAGATAACAGTGATAACTCTCTGAGTACAGATAATGTAGTAGATGTGACCTGCAGTCCTATGTAACACCACAGATAACAGTGATAACTCTCTGAGTACAGATAATGTATAGATGTGACCTGCAGTCCTATGTAACACCACAGATAACACAGTGAGGCACATAAGAAGCTGTTACTGATCAGGTGACGTGGGTTCGGGCCCCTCCCACTATAGGGTCACACAGGTCTTATCTTCTCATCCTGTATGGACGCTGGCCCCGGAGATTACCGTGGAGCCGGTTGGGGATTATGGCAGCATTGCTGGGATTATGGGAATTACTGACATAGATCTATTAGTGACACATGAACGTTTTCTGTGCAGGTGAAGACTGAGCAGTCGGGTCTCCTCCACCATGGCCCAGGTCAGCAGAGAGGTAGAGGACTTCCTCATGTACTTCATCTTGATGGAGAGGGTCCCGGTGGGCGCCCGGGCAGTGGAGCCCGGTAGACTGTGCTGTATGAGTGAGGAGTCCTATATCCAGAGTGTGACAGGGGACCAGACCCCGGCCCAGTCCCTCAGCGTCACTGTCATTGAGGACAATGTCCTGATAGACGTAGACGTCAACAATCTGCAGCCACTAAGTCAGAGACAAGCGGCCCTTCTCCTGGCCATCCACAACCCCACCGAACGGCTCAGCTGCTTCCTGGAGAGGGGTCTTCTGGAGCAAGCTGTCCAGGCCGAGGTTGGGCAGAGGGTCCTGGTGGAGCATGAACAGAAGTTGTTCCCTGCATTGATTCATCATTTGGGCAACACCCTGGACTCCAGCACCCTACTGCCCCCCGTGTACTTCGGAGTGGAGTTGGAGGTGGGTAATTGGTACGGATTATTACCTTGTGATTTCTATAATTGATTCTATCATAATATGTGAATTAGTTACTATGAAGTTGGGCTTAGCCTTAGGTTGGGAAGTAGAGTTCGGCTTAGCTTTAGGTTTGGGAGTAAAGCTAGTGTTGACCTTAGGATGGGAAGTAGAGTTGGGGATGACTTTGTCTTGAGGAAGAGAGTTGGTCTTAGGTTGGGGAGTAGAGTTGGACTTAGCTTTAGGTTGGGGAGTAGAGTTGGGCTTGGCTTTAGGTTGAGAAGTAAAGTTGGTATTAGCTTTTGGTTGGGGAGTAGAGTTGGGCTTGCCTTTAGGTTGGGGAGTAGAGTTGGGCTTAGCTTTAGGTTGGGGAGTAGAGTTTGGCTTGGCTTTAGGTTGGGGAGTAGAGTTGAGCTTAACTTTAGATTGGGGAGTAGAGTTGGGCCTGGCCTTAGGTTGGGAAGTAAAGTTGGTATTCGCTTTTGGTTGGGGAGTAGAGTTGGGCTTGGCTTTTGGCTGGGGAGTAGAGTTGGGCTTGGCTTTAGGTTGGGAAGTAAAGTTGGTATTAGCTTTTGGTTGGGGAGTAGAGTTGGGCTTGGCTTTAGGTTGGGAAGTAAAGTTGGTATTAGCTTTAGGTTGGGGAGTAGAGTTGGGCTTTGGTTGGGGAGTAGAGTTGGGCTTGGCTTTTGGTTGGGTAGTAGAGTTGGGCTTGGCTTTAGGTTGGGGAGTAGAGTTGGGCTTGGCTTTAGGTTGGGGAGCAGAGTTGGGGTTGACTTTAGGTTGAAGAAAAGAGTTGGTCTTAGGTGGGGAGTAGAGTAGGGCTTGGCTTTGGGTAGTAGAGTTGAGATTGGCTTTAGATTGAGGAAGTAGAGTTGGGGCTGACTTTAGGTTGTGAAATGTTGGGGTTGGCTATAGGTTGGGGAGTAGAGTTGGGCTTGGCTTTAGGTTGGGGAGCAGAGTTGGGGTTGACTTTAGGTTGAAGAAAAGAGTTGGTCTTAGGTGGGAAGTAGAGTAGGGCTTGGCTTTGGGTTGGGGAGTAGAGTTGAGATTGGCTTTAGATTGAGGAAGTAGAGTTGGGGCTGACTTAAGGTTGTGGTGAAATGTTGGGGTTGGCTATAGGTTGGGAAGTAGAGTTGGGCTTGGCTTTAGGTTGAGAAGTAGAGTTTAGCTTTAGGTTGAGGAAGTAGAGTTGGGGCTGACTTTAGGTTGAGGTGTAGAGTTGTGCTTGGCTTTAGATTGAGGTGAAGATTTGGGGTTGGCATTAGGTTTGGATGGGTAGGGCGAGGGTTCACTTTAGACTTGAGTCGTAGGATTAGGACTTTGTTAGTGGACTAATAGAACTAGGCAAAGCTTATACTTTAGTAATGTAAACTTTTTTACACTTTTTATTCCATAAAATAACCTGAAGTTTTTGTTTCCATATATTTCTTCCACAGGGTGAAGGTGAAGGTCGTGGTAACATGGACGGATCTTATAAGGGGGTGACATTCTTCAAATGTAAGAAGAACAGCGGCCTCCTCTTACCTTTCAATAAGGTCCTCTTCTCCGGGGCCCCTCCATCAGATGATTCGGGATCATCATATCTACAGACTGGTTCAGTTAATGCCGGGGATAAGGTTGCCTTCTTTGTCGAGGACTCTCTAAAGCGAGGAATCGTTGTTTTCTCCAGCAATCAGGCAGCCACAGGTTTCGTAGAAGTCGTACTGGTAAGAAAGTCATGAAGGTGTCCAAGGATTACGGTGTATTAATACTTATCTGTGGACACAATAGAGGCCCCATCCACACTTCCATGTCCATTGAAGACAGAATTGTCCAAAAGTTAGTGTGAGCACTAATTTCAGTTTGCCAGAAAGTTATCGCAGGGGCCATTGAGTTATGGCTGGCTTTTGGTTGGCAAGGAGTAGGGTTAAGATTGACTTTGGACCAGGGGGGGAATAAGGTTAAGGTTGGCATTGTGGTGGGCAACAGAAGGGCTAGGGTTGGTTTTATGGTGGGCAAGAGTAGAGCTAGGGTTGGCTTTGGTTGGAGAGGTTGTCTTTGTGCTGGGGAGGTGTAGTTTTGGGGTTGGCTTTTACATGGTTAGGATTAGGGTTGGCTTTGTGCTGGGGAGGTGTAGATTTGGGATTGTCTTTGGATGGTTAGGTTTAGGGTTGGCTTTGGTTGGAGAGGTTGGTTTTGTGCTGGAAGGAGAAGTGTTGCATCATTGAGGGCTACCGTTGGGGGATGGGTACGAACTTAGGCTGAGGTGCAGTGTTATCATTATTTGGCAGGTGTATTGTGTTTTAAGTTCTGTATAAATGTGGCTTAAAATTGGTGCTTATTATACCACTGGAGGTGGTGGTTCTCTTGTCCTGATGGAGGTGGTGGTTCTCTTGTTGTTCTGCTGGAGGTGGGGGTTCTCTTGTCCTGATGAAGGTGGTGGTTCTCTTGTCCTGATGGAGGTGATGGTTCTCTTCTCCTGATGGAGGTGGTGGTTCTCTTGTCCTGATGGAGGTGGTGGTTCTCTTCTCCTGATGGAGGTGGTGGTTCTCTTGTCCTGATGGAGGTGGTGGTTCTCTTGTCCTGATGGAGGTGGTGGTTCTCTTGTCCTGATGGAGGTGGTGGTTCTCTTGTCCTGATGGAGGTGGTGGTTCTCTTGTCCTGATGGAGGTGGTGGTTCTCTTGTCCTGATGGAGGTGGTGGTTCTCTTGTCCTGATGGAGGTGGTGGTTCTCTTGTCCTGATGGAGGTGGTGGTTCTCTTGTCCTGATGGAGGTGGTGGTTCTCTTGTCCTGATGGAGGTGGTGGTTCTCTTGTCCTGATGGAGGTGGTGGTTCTCTTGTCCTGATGGAGGTGGTGGTTCTCTTGTCCTGCTGGAGGTGGTGGTTCTCTTGTCCTGCTGGAGGTGGTGGTTCTCTTGTCCTGATGGAGGTGGTGGTTCTCTTGTCCTGATGGAGGTGGTGGTTCTCTTGTCCTGATGGAGGTGATGGTTCTCTTGTCCTGATGGAGGTGATGGTTCTCCTGTCCTGATGGAGGTGGTGGTTCTCTTGTCCTGCTGGAGGTGGTGGTTCTCTTGTCCTGCTGGAGGTGGTGGTTCTCTTGTCCTGATGGAGGTGGTGGTTCTCTTGTCCTGATGGAGGTGGTGGTTCTCTTGTCCTGATGGAGGTGGTGGTTCTCTTGTCCTGATGGAGGTGGTGGTTCTCTTGTCCTGATGGAGGTGGTGGTTCTCTTGTCCAGATGGAGGTGGTGGTTCTCTCGTCCTGCTGGAGGTGGTGGTTCTCTTGTCCTGATGGAGGTGGTGGTTCTCTTGTCCTGCTGGAGGTGGTGGTTCTCTTTTTCATTTTACCCTATGTGACTGGTAATAGTTCGGGAGTAGGAGGGTCTGATGTTTTTGCACCTTAAGTGATGGCGCCCCCCTGTGTCTTACTTGGCAGGAGGGAATCCCATCGAGCGAGTTGTTGAAGGTTCCCCTGGACTCCATAGTGAAAGAGGACATCGCGTCTCCAGGTACATCACACACCGAAGGTCCTGACTTTACAGGACGACAGGGAATCTACGGGGAGGATGAATTCCCTGCAGCTGCCCGACTGTACTGTCATATTAATGCCACTTTTCATACTGGTTTAAATGGAAACGCCAACCTTTAAAGGGGTACTCTGCCCCTAGACATCTTTTCCCCAACCCAAAGGATAGGGCATAAGATGTCTGATCGCAGGAGTCCCATCGCTGTTGACCCCCGCAATCTCGGCTGTGGCACCCCAGACAACTTCGCTCCGTGCCGGATGACTGGCGATGCGGGGCGGAGGCTCATGATGTCACAACCACACCCCCTCAAGGCTGCCACGCCCCCTCCTATAGACTTGCATTGAGGGGGCGTGGCCGTGACATCACACCCAACGCTCTAAATGAACACCCTTGTGATAGTGGATAAAATGTCTAGGGGCGGCGTGCCACAGGCTTAAAAAGAACATGGCTGATTTATATTAAACAGAACGCCACTCCTGTAAACGGATGGTATTGCAGCTTAGCTCTATTGAAGTGACCTGCAATACCAAACTCAACCTGTGAACAGTTGTGGCGCTGTTTCTGAAAGGAAGCAGCTATGTTTTTCTAACCCACACAGCCTCTTTATACTTGTGTAATTATATGTTCTGCAACAATGTAATATTCTTCTGCAATCCTTGTTTATTTACAGGAGCTCTGCTTGCTCTCAGGGAATAAAAAATATCTTTGAGGTGCATGGTTTGTTACAATGTATCAGAGCTGTATCAGTGTCCGGCATGATCAGAACAGGTTTCAGCTTCCAACCTCCATCCACTGACAGCAAGCAGAGGTCTTAGAAGTAATAAGAATACAATATTTTGTGGGTATGATTGAGGTTTTTTCCATTAACATCGCACATCGGCAGCTTCTTTCCTCTTTTGCTGGTAGATCAGAGCCCGGGGCATGATGGGAAGTCTGCCAGTAGGGAGGAGCAGGAGAAAGTCCTCTTCAAGGAGAGGTACCTGGAGGTGGACTCGCTGGTGCAGATCCAGTATAAGGAGGGGGAGCTGACCTTCGGGATCATCCGATGGTTGGGATATCTGCCGCAGAAGGAGGACGTCATGGTCGGGGTGGAGCTGGTGAGTTCACCAATACAGGATGGGTCACTGACACCCACAAGACACCTCTCCAAAAATACTCTGTGCTGCTGTGGACCCTGCTCCTCCACTATATAACTCTCACCCTGTGACCTCCACATGATCTGCACACTCCTCTCCTTAAATACTCTGTACTGCTATGTACCCTGCTCCTCTACTATATAACTCTCACCCTGTGACCTCCACATGATCAGCAAACTCCTCTCCTGAAATACTATGTAGTGCTGTGGACCCTGCTCTTCCACTATATAACTTTCACCCTGTGACCTCCGCATGATCAGCAAACTACTCTCCTGAAATATTCTGTAGTGCTGTGGACCCTGCTCCTCTACTATATAACTCTCACCCTGTGACCTCCACATGATCAGCAAACTCCTCTCCTGAAATACTCTGTACTGCTGTGGACCCTGCTCCTCCACTATATAACGCTCACCCTGTGACCTCCACATGATCTGCACACTCCTCTCCTGAAATACTCTGTACTGCTGTGGACCCTGCTCCTCCACTATATAACTCTCACCCTGTGACCTCCACATGATCTGCACACTCCTCTCCTGAAATATTCTGTACTGCTGTGGACCCTGCTCCTCCACTATATAACTCTCACCCTGTGACCTCCACATGATCTGCACACTCCTCTCCTGAAATATTCTGTGCTGCAGGACCCTTGCTTCTTCTCATGTGATCTCTAAACTCTTCTCTTTAAAGGGGTACTCCGCTCCTAGACCTCTTATCCCCTATCCAAATGATAGGGGATAAGATGTCTGATTGCTGGGGGGGGGGGGGGTCCAGCTGCTGGGACCCCTGCCGCGATCTTCAGGTCGTGATGTCACATCATGCCACGCCCCCTCTATAGACATGAATGGAGGGGGTGTGGCATGACATCATGACCACGGCCACTCGGAAGCTAGCATTCTGAATATAATGTTCAGAATGCTGGGGTGCCGGCCTGGAGATTGCGGGGTCCCACTGGCCGGACCCCGTGATCAGACATCTTATCCCCTATCCTTTGGATAGGGGATAAATTATCTGGGGCAGAGTACCCCTTAAAATATTTTGTGCTGCTGGGGACCTTACACATCACTTGTCACATACAACCTTTCCCAAATACTAATGTTTTTCTTGGTCCAACAGGAAGAAGATAAAGGTTGCACCGACGGCAGCTGGTGCGGTCAACGGTATTTTTTCTGCCCCCCGAAACGAGGAATTTTCGTGAAGTTAAAAGCTTGTCAGCCGGACACCCGCTTCCTGTCCAGTAGAGATGGATCGCCAAAGAGCCTGGAGAGCCCGAAACACAGTGAGTGTATCCCTCCCCCGAGGACTGGAATATCAGGACAGATGTAGAGTATATACAGTTGAAACCAAAAGTTTACATACACTATAGAAAAAGACACATATGATGTTTTTCTCACTATCTGACATAAAATCTGAATAAACCTTACCCATTTTAGGTCAATTAGGATTCCCAAAATTATTTATTTGCCAAATGCCAGAATAATGAGAAAAAGAGAGAATTCTTTAGAGGGGTACTCCGGTGGAAAACTTTTTTTTTTTTTTAAATCAACTGGTGCCAGAAAGTTAAACAGATTTGTAAATTAGTTCTATTAAAAATTCTTAATCCTTCCAGTACTTATTAGCCGCTGTATGCTACAGAGGAAATTCTTTTTTGGGGGGATTTTTTTTTTCTGTCACGACCGCAGTGCTCTCTGCTGACACCTCTGTCCATTTTAGGAACTGTCCACAGCAGCATATGTTTGCTATGGGGATTTTCTCCTGCTCTGGACAGTTCCGGACATGGAGAGAGCACTGTGGTCGTGACAGAAAAGAAATCCAAAAATAAAAGAATTAGTATACAGCTGCTAATAAGTACTGGAAGGATTAAGATATTTTAATAGAAGTAATTTACAAATCTGTTTAACTTTCAAGCATTAGTTGATTTAAAAAAAAAAATACAAGTTTTCCACTGCAAAGTCAAAAGTTTACATACACTAGGATTACTATGCCTTTAAAAACTTTGGGTCAGCCCATATGATGATGTCATGTCTTTGGAAGCTACGGATAGGTTCATTAGCAACATCTGAGTTAATTAGAGACACACCTGTGGATGTATTTTAAAGGGGTACTCCACTGGAAAACATATATACTGTATATATATATAATATTTTTTATTTTATTTTTATTTATTTATTTTATTTTATTTTTTTTAAATCAACTGTTACCAGAAAGTTAAACAGATTTTTAAATTACTTCTATTAAAAAAATCTTAATCCTTCCAGTACTTATCAGCTGCTGTATGCTTCACAGGAAGTTGTTTTCTTTCTGAGTTTCCTTTCCTCCTGACCACAGTGCTCTCTGCTGACACCTCTGTTCATTTCAGGAACTGTCCAGAGTAGGAGCAAATCCCCATAGCAAACCTCCTGCTCTGGACAGTTCCTAAAATGGACAGAGGTGTCAGCAGAGAGCACTGTTGTCAGACTGAAAGGAAATTCAAAAAGAAAAGAACTTCCTTTGGATCATAACAGCAGCTGATAAGTACTGGAAGGATTAAGATTTTTTAATAGAAGTAATTTACAAATCTGTTTAACTTTCTGGCACCAGTTGATTTACAAAAAACAAAAAAATTCCACCGGAGTACCCCTTTAAATGCAATTTCCAGATACCTGCAGGTGCCTGGTTCATCTGTACAAACAATTATGCGCAAGTACAAACAAGATGGGAATGTCCTGCCATCATATCGCTCAGGAAGGAGACAGGTTCTGTGTCTCAGAGATAAATGTGCTTTGGTCCGACATGTGCATATCAACCCAAGAGCAAAAGCAAAAGTCCTTGATGCTGGCGGAAGATGCTGGCGGAAGCTGGTAAGATTGTGTCATTATCCACAGTGAAACGAGTCCTGTATCAACATGGGCTGAAAGGCCACTCTGCCAGGAAGAAGCCTTTACTCCAAAGGAAACATATAAAAGTCAGATACTCTGGGGTACTCCGCTGCTCAGCATTTGGAACAAACTATTCCGAATGCTGGAGCCGGCAGCTCGTGATGTCATAACCCCTCCCCTCATGACATCACACCCCGCCCCATCAATGCAAGTGTATGGGAGGGGGCGTGACGGCTGTCATGCCCCCTCCCATAGACTTGCGTTGAGGGGGTAGGGCATGATGTCAGGAGTGGGCGGGGCTATGACATCACAAGCTTTCGGCTCTAGTGTTCGGAACAGTCGGTTCCAAACGCTGAGCAGCGGAGTACCCCTTTAATGTTTGCAAATGCACACAGGAACAGAGACCTACATTTTTGGAGACAAGTCCTGTGGTCTAAAATCGTTACTTTTGGAGGAAAAAGGGAGAATCTTGGAAGCCACAAAACACCATCCCAACTGTGACCCACGGGGGCAGTATGATGATGTTGTGGGGGGAGACTGGTGCACTTCACAAAATAGATGGCATCATGAGAAAAGAAGATTATGTGGCAACACTGGAGCAACATCTCAAGACATCAGCCAGGAATGGTAAAGCTTGGGAAGAAATGGCTCTTCCAAATGGACCTGAAGTATACTGCCAAACTTGTTACAAAGTGCCTTAAAGGGGTACTCCGGTGGAAAACGTATTTTTTTTTTTTTTAAATCAACTGGCGCCAGAAGGTTACAACAGATTTGGAAATTAAGAATAAATTGTATTTGTGTATCGGCGCACATAAAAGGAACACACATATGGGAACAAACTTACTAATGCAGTTGGTTTATTAGTGTCTGGATGAAATAAGAAGATATTGAGGAGTGAGCTGGTGTTGGTTTCGTTCACTAGGCAGAAAAAATAAATAAAGGAACGGTTTTTAAGTAAATACTCCAGATACTATATCTATGTCATAGGATTGTGTCGATTTGGTAAATACTGCAGCAGATAGACTTACTTCTATCTTTAGAGTTGAGCTATGATGCAGATAGATGCCGACCCCCCCACCTCGATGACCGTAATTGGCGGAAAACTTCTGTCTCACTCACTACATATATTTGTAAGATAATCGTGATTGAGTGATTCGAGTATAATACAATCTGCTTACATGTACACAGTAATAGTAAAGTGTAAATCTATATATGGTACCATGTAATAGGCACTATGAGTGGTTGAAGGTACCTGTGGTCTGAAAGCTGGTTTGCATAGATAGATCCACGGAGCGTTGTTTGTCCTGAGTTGCGGTGAAAGATACCAGTGTGCACGATACAATCCACGGGGCGTTATTCGTCCAAAGGTATATTGTGGGTACTGCAGCACAGTCCTTCCAGGAGCCCCCAGAGGGACAGTATGACAGGCAGTCCAGATAGACAGCGGGTGAAGGCGCCGGGAGATCTGCTCCGGCCGTGAGCGTCTCACCGGTGCGACCACGCTGTGATAGTTTGCAAGGAGATCTGATTACTGAACGTGACGTCACGATTGCAGCTACAGCAAGGCGCAGGAGCCAAAGAATCATCTAACGCGTTTTGGTCAGTACGCTGACCTTCGTCAGAGATGAAAAGTCACTACTGGCTCCTGGTATTTATGCAAACTATAGATGTTAGTCCGGGCCGGCCCAGTATTCATGTTCGCCTCTCTGGCAACCATACTTTCCTGATTGCCAATTTCTAGTGGGGTGTATGCACCATATCTAATCTTTATGGATAGTGTGTTAATCAATATATGTCTCAGACTCCAAATCTAGTATTTGCACATTCATATACGCAATACTTCCGGACCTTGGCTATACAAAACGCATAAAAAACGCAAGCAAAGAATGCACAATGTGAACATGTTCCTATCTAGAAAATTTGTTGCTGAATCAACAAACTAATCGGTTAAGAATGGGGGGTAAAAATGTCCTATATATCAATATTGCCACTCTGACACATAACCGGGCTAGCATAAGGGATATTACTTTTAATTTATTAAGTTTAAAAAAAAAAAAATTTATAATATTTAAAAGTATTTGATTTTTAAATGGGACACTTATCAAAAAAAATTATACGGTATATATCATAAAAAGGCAAATAATTCCAGATCGATATTTAAACCGTATGGGGATATTGTGTTTAGATTAAAAATCCAGCGGCTCTCCGTTCTTGACATGTTTGCCACGTGATTTCCACCTCGCCAATGTTTTTTTACTTTTTCTAGTCCAAAAAATGAGGATTGTGCAAAAGACGCATTGTGCTTCTCCACAAGAGAGTGGATGGCCCAAAAATTTCCTCTCTATGTTGTAAATATGTTCTCCAATTCGAGTGGACAAAATGCGTTTTGTCCGTCCCACATACATTTTGCCACATGGGCATTGAATGCCATAAATGACATCTTTAGATTTGCAATTTATGTGCGACTTTATAGTGCTTCTAAAAAAGAGCCATCCCAACTTTCCACTTCACGCAATGGAGTTCTTTTTAATTCAGTTTTTTGCAACATTTATATGACCGACATGGAAAAAACCCGTTTTCCTGGAAGAACGTAACCTGGTCTTTACAAGGCTTATTTTTGATAGTCGGTGCCACCCTATTCCCTATGTTGGATGTTTTTTTTAAAATAAAAGTGGGGTGTTTTGGTAGCAATTGTCCCACAATTCTGTTGCCTTTCAAAATTTCCCAATGTTTTTTTACCATTTTCTTGAATAGATAACTCTGATTATTGTAAGTAGTAATAATTGGTACTTTGATATTTTCGGTAGTTTCTATTGATATTTCCTTCCGTTTTTTAGTTAATAAAGTGCTTCGATCCATTTTTTCTACTTGTTCAGCAACTGTAAGTAACATTTCCTTTTCATATCCCTTCTGTATAAAATCATTTTGTAGACTCTCAGCTTCCTTTTTGTATTCGACCACATCCGTACAATTTCTCCGCAATCTGATAAACTGGCTTCTCGGTATATTTCTAAGACAGCTGGGGAGGTGACAACTACTCAAGTCTATATAGCTATTGCTATCAGTAGTTTTTTTTTTAAAGTTTTTGTCCTCAATTCGTTATCTTCTATAAAAACTGTTAGGTCCAAAAAATTAATTTCTGTCCGACTAATAGTGGGCGTGAAGGTAAGATAAAATTCGTTTTTATTTAAATTAGTTAAAAATTAATTTAAAAGGTTTTCCGGAACATTCCATATAAAAATGATGTCATCGATAAAACGCCTCCAGAGGACCAGATTTGACGCCAGGCCGGATGCTGGGAGGATATTGGATTCCTCCCACAACCCCATATAGAGGTTAGAATATCCCGGTGCAAATCTGGTCCCCATGGTGGTGCCCCACGTCTGGAGATAAAAGTCATCATGGTATAAAAAGTAATTATGTTGGAGTATAAATGAAATGCACTCCCAGATGAACTTGGTTTGTTCTTGGGGCAAGGAGGTGTCCCTGTGCATAAAGTTCTCGGCTGCTTGGCGCCCTTTTTCATGTTCTATTATAGTATATAAGGACGTAACGTCCAGGGTCCCTAAGATATATTCTGGTTTCCAAGTTATCTCTCCGAGTATCTGGAGAATATGGGTCGTGTCCTTCAGGTATGTTGGAAGTTGGACCACATATTTTTGTAGCTGAAGGTCCACATACTTCGACAGGTTGGATGTAAGACAGTCAATCCCTGATATAATAGGGCGTCCCGGGGGCTTGGTGGCAGATTTATGTATTTTGGGAATATGATAAAAGGCTGCAATACGGGGGTGTTTTATCATAATAAAATCTGCTTCTTTTTTATTTATAATCCCACTATTTTTCCCTTTTTGTACCAGTCCCACAAATTTTTTGCTGTATTCCAAAGTGGGGTCACTGGGGAGTTTTTTGTATGTTGTTTCATCCTGCAATAGGCGGAGTGCTTCAGAATGGTAATCTTGGATGTTTTGTACAACTATACTACCGCCTTTGTCCGCCGGTCGGACTATGATGTCGTGATTATCTTGTAACGCTCTAATGGCTGTTTGTTCTTTTTTTGTTAAGTTGGATTTATATATTTTATTTCCTTTATCCCTATACCGCCGAATGTCGCGAGTGACCATATTTTCAAAAACTCTAAATGACTCTGAATATTCAGTATAGGGATGAAATAAGGATTTGTTGCTTAAGCTAGTATGTTGGAATTTCGATGGTTCTACTTCTTTATTCATACTAACAGGGTTCCTAATGAAATATTTTTTTAGAGATAAGTTACGCATAAATTTTTTGATGCCAATAAAGGCTTCAAATTTGTTAAACGAATTTGAGGGGGCAAATTTCAAGCCCTTTTGTAATAGGCTAGATTCATCCTTATTCAATATATATTCACTGAGGTTATATATTTTCTGGGGGGGTGAGGTGTCCTGGTTATTTACATTAGTGTTTTTCCTTTCTAATATAGATTTCTTCTTTTTGGTGAGCTTCCCCCCTCTTCTTATAGTTTTTTTTTCCTCCTCGTTTCCGAAAAAAATCTTCCTTAGGTGTTCCTTTTGGATTATTTTGAGTATCTGTTTTCTTCCTATATGTTTGGTGGTTACGTAAAGGGGTACTTTTGTTCTTATTAGTGTTAGTTTCTACAACCTTTTTTCCTGTGTGTTTCCTACTATTATCCCTGTTCGTAGTTTTAGGTTTTACTACTGGTTCATTTTCAATAACTGATCCATTTTCAATTTCCCCATTCTCTGACTCAACCCCCTCCCTTTCTTCCAATATAGAAAATCTGTTGGTAATAGATATTAATTCCTGTGGGGCAGGTTCTGATAATTCGGTTCTGCATGGGGACTGTGACTGCATTTGTGGGGTTTGACATATAGAAATGATCCCCAAGTTGATTTCTTCCTCTATGTGCAAGTTGGTTTCATCTATAGTGTGTAGTTGTGCCATATTAATTGGCGTGGTGGGACCTGGTGGGAAGATTTGTGACTCTTCTGGTACTTCATCTCTAACAAATTTGCTTTTGTTTCTTTTTTATTATTTCTTTTTCCTTAGTTTTTATCCTTTGTTTGATGCTGTTGGAGAGATAGATAATTTCTTGATGGTATCTGAAGGGTTGTAATTTTTCAAAAATCCTTTTAATTTCACTTTTAGCTGTTAGTAGGTTGTGTTTCCTCTTTTCTATGATGAATAGTACGGTCTGTTTAGAAAATTCATGCATCATTGCGTTCCACTCCTCCAGAGTTCCAGGGTCACCTAAGTCGCTGGTTAAATTTTTTGATATTTTTAGACCCTTAGGGATAATATCCCAATTTAAATATTTTTCCAGGGTTGCTATCTCCCAAAGATCCCTCATTTCCGAAATCAAGAATCTTTCTAAACGTTTTAGATCATATATAGCTTTTTCTATACTGTCTCTATTTTGTATATTCTCATTTATGCTTTGATTCTTAGGAAACTGAAAAAAAGTTTTGAATATTATTAATGCGGGCTCTCCTATCTTCCCATAGGTCCATCCCGCAGCCTTGTGATTAGCCAGGAACAAACAAAAATAATATGTAGTATATAATCACTGGCGCAGAGATGGTTCCCTTTTAGGCAGCCAAGATACAACAATAAGGGTCCTGGCTGGGGCCCAAATAAAAGGAATAAGCTCAAGAATAAATTGTATTTGTGTATCGGCGCACATAAAAGGAACACACATATGGGAACAAACTTACTAATGCAGTTGGTTTATTAGTATCTGGATGAAATAAGAAGATATTGAGGAGTGAGCTGGTGTTGGTTTCGTTCACTAGGCAGAAAAAATAAATAAAGGAACGGTTTTTAAGTAAATACTCCAGATACTATATCTATGTCATAGGATTGTGTCGATTTGGTAAATACTGTAGCAGGTAGACTTACTTCTATCTTTAGAGTTGAGCTATGATGCAGATAGATGCCGACCCCCCGCCTCGATGACCGTAATTGGCGGAATTGTAAATTACTTCTATTAAAAAAAAATCATAATCCTTCCAGTACTTTTTAGGGGCTGTATACTACAGAGGAAATGCTTTTCTTTTTGGATTTCTCTTCTGTCACGACCACAGTGCTCTCTGCTGTCCATTTTACGAACTGGCCAGAGCAGCATATATTTGCTATGGGGATTTTCTCCTGCTCTGGACAGTTCCTAAAATGGACAGCAGAGGTCAGCAGAGAGCACTGTGCTCGTGAAAGAAGAGAAATCCAAAAAGAAAAGCATTTCCTCTGTAGTATACAGCCACTAAAAAGTACTGGAAGGATTATGATTCTTTAATAGAAGTAATTTACAAATCTGTTTAACTTTCTGGCACCAGTTGATTAAAAAAAAAAAATAATAATAATAAGTTTTCCATCAGAGTACCCCTTTAAGGATAACAAAGTCAATGTTTTGGAGTGGCCATCACAAAGCTCTGATCTCATTCCTTTTGAAAATGTATGGGCAAAGCTAAAAAGGCAGGTGCGGGCAAGGCGACCTACAAACATGGCTCAGTTAAACCAGTTCTGTCAGGGGGCAGGCTGTGATGTCACGAGGGGGCGGAGACGGGACATCTCGAGGGGGCGGAGACGGGACGTCACGAGGGGCTCCGGCCCCTGTATCGTCCGTCATTATGCATGGAGCGAATTAGCTCTGTGCAGTAATGACAGAGGGGTGCTGCAGCCAAGATCCCGGGGGTCCCCAGCGGCAGGACCCCTGCGATCAAACATTTTATCCTTTGGATAGGGGATAAGATGTCTAGGGGCGGAGTACCCCATTAAGGGCAATGCTACCTAATGATAATGAAATGTATGTAAACTTTCAACTGGTTTCAACTGTATCAGAATATAACTCACATGTGTGTTACAGGAATCCTCTTTGTTTCAGGTAGAGAGGACAGTCACCCCCTGTCGGGGAAGGTTCCTCCTCTGCAGGGCGCTGCGGCTGTGGATACTTTAGAAGGAGATATGAGGGGTATTCAAGGTCATTGCAATTCCTGCTACATGGATGCTGCACTCTTTAGGTATTTCTGACCACAACAGACTTGTTTATGGCTCCTCGTGGGCGGGGCTGTTCTACAAGACAAGTATTGAGAGGATTCCTGGGAAATTAAAACTATGATTTCCTTATTTCATTTCCAAACCATTATTTCAAGGACATTACTTTGCAATTATTACTATGTGGATTGTTTTTGGTAACTCGTGGGTGGGGCTTGGTAAGACAGGGGCTCCTCATTGATAATGTTGACAACTTCATGAAGGTTTCTTTTTAGGCCTATTAAATGATTATTTTAAAGACAATGTTAGCAGGTCTTTCTATGTAGATATTGCTCTTCTCAGGTAACTTGGAGGAGGTCTTTAGTTAGTGAATTGTTCTTCAGGGGCGGGGCATGACCACACAATACAGCATTTTCTTGCTTTCCAGTGCAGGAATAACAGTTTCTAGCAATATAATTTAGTCTCTTTGATGAAACGATTTGATACAGTGTTTCAGGTCTTAGGTAACGTTGGCCCCTCTAATAATAATAATAGTTCCATTTATATATATATATATTCTTAATTTTTGTTGTTGTTGTTGTTTTTTATAATTTTTTTTGTACAGTCTCTTCTCCTGTAGCTCTGTGTTGGATTCTCTGCTCTTTAAACCTTCATCGCTCCCCGATGGCAAAATCCAACAAACCCTGAGGGAAGAAATAGTCAACCCCCTGCGCAGGTGAGTGAGAATTTTGATGTTGAATTAATTTATAGTGTTGCTCACGAATATTCGCAATTCGAATATTATTCGCGAATATCGCATATTCGCGAATTCGCGAATTTCGCGAATATAGCGCTATATATTCATAATTACGAATATTCGTTTTTTTTTTTTTTCTTTTCTTCACAGTACACATCACAGTGATCATCCCTCTCTGCTTTCAGCTTGTGTGGTGTAAAGAAGGCTCTAATGCTACTATGTGAGACTGGCGTGCGTAAATTCGCATATGCGAAAATTAGCATATGTTAATCTTCGCATATGCGAATTTTCGCGTATACTAATTTTGTATGTGCTAATATTCACATATGTCAATTTTCGCATTCGCGAATGTTCGCATATGCGAAAATAAAACGAGAGTATAACGAATATGCGAATATTCGCGAATATATGACGAATATTCGTCCATATATTCGCGAATATTCGCGAATTCGAATATGGCCTATGCCGCTCAACACTATTAATTTATTCCAATGTTTTTAAAATAAAAAGTAAAAATAAGGGGCAACAAATGGGGCTCATAGAAAGATGAAAGAAGTTAAGCTTCGGTGGCTCCAGCAGCCGGGGGCTATGGTTGTGACATCTCGGCCACGCCCTCTTGCACCATCATGCCACACCCCCTCCATTCATGTCTATGGGAGGGGGAGTGTCGGCCGACACGCCCCCTCCAATAGACATGAATGGAGGGGATATGACCTGACATCACGAGGAGGCGTGGCCGTAACGTCACACCCATTGCCGCAGGAACCTGGCATTTGTTTAGAACGCCAGGTGCTGCGGGAGATCACGGAGGGCCCCACCAGTGGGACCCCAGCGATCAGACTTCTTTTTCCCCTGTCCTTTGGATAGGAGATAACATGTCTAGCAGCGGAGTACCACTTTAATTCCATTTTCTTTCTTTTTTCCCTAAGTTGATAGGCCAAGTAATAAACTTTAAATTTAATTCTTCACAGGAACGGCTTTGTGTCCGCGGACAGTGTGATGACCCTGCGCTGCCAACTAATGGAGGAAAGTCAGTGCCCCAGCTTCACCACCTCCGAGAAAGGTATGAAGAGGCCGTACCGGCTGTGTCACCATGGAGTACAGATCCAGCAACAGCATAACAGATAATACAAGTCTGTGCAGCATGGAGAGACAGTCTACTATACAACAGATAATATAGGAATGTACAGCATGGAGAGGCAGTCTACTGTACAGCAGATAATACAGGAATGTACAGCATGGAGAGACAGTCTACTGTACAGCAGATAATACAGGGATGTACAGCATGGAGAGACAGTCTACTGTACAGGAGATAATACAGGAATGTATAGCATGGAGAGACAGTCCACTGTACAGCAGATAATACAGGAATGTACAGCATGGAGAGACAGTCTACTGTACAGCAGATAATACAGGAATGTACAGCATGGAGAGACAGTCTACTATACAACAGATAATATAGGAATGTACAGCATGGAGAGGCAGTCTACTGTACAGCAGATAATACAGGAATGTACAGCATGGAGAGACAGTCTACTGTACAGCAGATAATACAGGGATGTACAGCATGGAGAGACAGTCTACTGTACAGCAGATAATACAGGAATGTACAGCATGGAGAGACAGTCTACTGTACAGGAGATAATACAGGAATGTACAGCATGGAGAGACAGTCTACTGTACAGGAGATAATACAGGGATGTACAGCATAGAGAGGCAGTCTACTGTACAGCAGATAATACAGGGATGTACAGCATGGAGAGACAGTCTACTGTACAGGAGATAATACAGGAATGTACAGCATGGAGAGACAGTCTACTGTACAGGAGATAATACAGGAATGTACAGCATGGAGAGACAGTCTACTGTACAGCAGATAATACAGGAATGTACAGCATGGAGAGACAGTCTACTGTACAGGAGATAATACAGGACTGTACAGCATGGAGAGACAGTCTACTGTACGGCAGATAATACAGGAATGTACAGCATGGAGAGACAGTCTACTGTACAGGAGATAATACAGGAATGTACAGCATGAAGAGACAGTCAACTGTACAGCAGATAATACAGGAATGTACAGCATGGAGAGACAGTCTACTGTACAGCAGATAATACAGGAGTGTACAGCATGGAGAGACAGTCTACTGTACAGCAGATAATACAGGAATGTACAGCATGGAGAGACAGTCTACTGTACAGGAGATAATACAGGAATGTACAGCATGGAGAGAGAGTCTACTGTACAGGAGATAATACAGGAATGTGCAGCATGGAGAGACAGTCTACTGTACAGCAGATAATACAGGAATGTACAGCATGGAGAGACAGTCTACTGTACAGGAGATAATACAGGAATGTACAGCATGGAGAGACAGTCTACTGTACAGGAGATAATACAGGAATGTACAGCATGGAGAGACAGTCTACTGTACAGGAGATAATACAGGAATGTACGGCATGGAGAGACAGTCTACTGTACAGCAGATAATACAGGAATGTACGGCATGGAGAGACAGTCTACTGTACAGCAGATAATACAGGAATGTACGGCATGGAGAGACAGTCTACTGTACAGGAGATTATACAGGAATGTACAGCATGGAGAGACAGTCTACTGTACAGCAGATAATACAGGAATGTACAGCATGGAGAGACAGTCTACTGTACAGCAGATAATACAGGAATGTACAGCATGGAGAGACAGTCTACTGTACAGGAGATAATACAGGAATGTACAGCATGGAGAGACAGTCTACTGTACAGCAGATAATACAGGAATGTACAGCATGGAGAGGCAGTCTACTGTACAGGAGATTATACAGGAATGTACAGCACGGAGAGACAGTCTACTGTACAGCAGATAATACAGGAATGTACAGCACGGAGAGACAGTCTACTGTACAGCAGATAATACAGGAATGTACAGCATGGAGAGACAGTCTACTGTACAGGAGATAATACAGGAATGTACAGCATGGAGAGACAGTCTACTGTACAGGAGATAATACAGGAATGTACAGCATGGAGAGACAGTCTACTGTACAGGAGATAATACAGGAATGTACAGCATGAAGAGACAGTCTACTGTACAGCAGATAATACAGGAATGTACAGCATGGAGAGACAGTCTACTGTACAGCAGATAATACAGGAATGTACAGCATGGAGAGACAGTCTACTGTACAGGAGATAATATAGGAATGTACAGCATGGAGAGACAGTCTACTGTACAGCAGATAATACAGGAATGTACAGCATGGAGAGACAGTCTACTGTACAGCAGATAATACAGGAATGTACAGCATGGAGAGACAGTCTACTGTACAGCAGATAATACAGGAATGTACAGCATGGAGAGACAGTCTACTGTACAGGAGATAATACAGGAATGTACAGCATGGAGAGACAGTCTACTGTACAGCAGATAATACAGGAGTGTACAGCATGGAGAGACAGTCTACTGTACAGGAGATAATACAGGAATGTACAGCATGGAGAGACAGTCTACTGTACAGGAGATAAT
Organism: Hyla sarda; assembly: GCF_029499605.1. Classification (NCBI taxonomy): domain Eukaryota; kingdom Metazoa; phylum Chordata; class Amphibia; order Anura; family Hylidae; genus Hyla; species Hyla sarda. The sequence goes on from NC_079193.1 coordinate 381,682,111, forward strand.
ACAGGAATGTACAGCATGGAGAGACAGTCTACTGTACAGGAGATAATACAGGAATGTACAGCATGGAGAGACAGTCTACTGTGCAGGAGATAATACAGGAATGTACAGCATGGAGAGACAGTCTATTGTACAGCAGATAATACAAGTCCAATATTCGGTGTATATAACTCTTATAATAGTTTTTACATTTCTTCTCAGATCCAGAAGAGTTCCTCAACCTCATTATGCACCGAATCCTGGGGTCGGATCCTCTCTTAAAGCTTCAGTAAGTTGCAGCTATAGAGCCAACTATCAGGGCATCTGTGGAAAAGGGGGTGAGTTCTGGTAGTCTTATGCCTCCTCCCCATGCAATACCAGAATGGTAACAATGTGACTGATGCCCAGGAGGAGGCCCTGGCTGTGTGAGCAGTGGGGCTATTTTGACTCTATGGGTACCTCTGAAAACTCTGAGATTGCAGGGATTTTCCAAATTGTCATGAATGTATAAAAAAAAATGCTATTTTTTCATATACTTTGTTTATCAATTGATATTTTCTGTTCACACTTAAAGGGGTATTCCGGGCAAAACATTTTATCCCTTATCCAAAGGATAGGGGATAAGACATCTGATCGTGGGGGCCCGCTGCTGGAACCCCCCCCCCCCCCGATCTCTCTATGCAGGGACTACGTCTCTAGTTTCGGAAACCTCCGAAGGGAGGGGGTGTGGCGTGCCGTCACATTCCCAGTCCCGGAAATCCGGAGGTTTCTGAAACTAGAGACGCAGTCCCCGCAATCAGACATCTTATCCCCTATCCTTTGCATAGGGGATAAAATGTTTTTGCCCGGAATACCCCTTTAAGTTTAATGCTCAAGGAGAAGAGCCTGGACTCCAGACCGATACATTTCACCTGCACTGATACATTGTAACAAACAACAATGGACAGGAAGAGATTTGTGCTGCGGATGTGTTAAGCTTTGAACTAGATTCTACTGTAACAAACCCTCAGCTGTAAGAAATATTAGGTCATTAGGTGTTCGGTCCCTGTGGACAGTGATGCTTCTGTTTATTAGATGCAAATAGTGATCTTAAAGGGGCACTCCACTGCTCAGCGTTCGGAATTTAATGTTCTGAACGCTTCGAGCCGGCGCCTTTAATCTGGCGAGGAATGAAACCACAAAGTCCAGTATCATTTACATGAGGTTTCTGGGTGACTCTGGTTGTTCCTCCTGGCAGGTGTGAGGATCAGCGGGTGCAGGAGAGCTACTGTTATCAGATCTTCATCGAGAAGCAGCAGGAGATGACGGTGCCCAATGTCCAGCAGCTCCTGGAGCAATCCTTCCACCACTCCAGGCTGAAGCTGGCCGAGGTGAGGACCAGTCTATTGTTCTCTGTTATCAGCCGCGGGGGAGGGGCTAGATGGTCTGTGATGCGTCTCCTCTTCCCCCCAGGTCCCGTCCTGCTTCATTATCCAGATGCCGCGATTCGGGAAGGAATATAAGATGTTCAGTAAGATTGTCCCATCTCTGGAGCTGGACGTCACCGATCTCCTCTCAGATAGTGAGTGTGGGGGGAGGGGAGGGGGGGGGGGTATTCGTGCCACTCAGTCCCAAGGTGGGGGGTTGCTGGGTGGTAGGGCCTGTCCTTATTACTTTATATCTGGAGGCCCTCATCTCCAATCCTGAACAGCCCTCTCTATAGTCTCTACTATAATTATGGGGTCTGTTACTGTCTAATTGTACTGTATTGTATATATCATCTGCTCAGCTCCTCCTGCTCTATAACATGATACCTGCAGATTGTACTGTATTGTATATATCATCTGCTCAGCTCCTCCTGCTCTATAACATGATACCTGCAGATTGTACTGTATTGTATATATCATCTGCTCAGCTCCTCCTGCTCTATAAAATGATACCTGCTGATTGTACTGTATTGTATATATCATCTGCTCAGCTCCTCCTGCTCTATAACATGATACCTGCAGATTGTACTGTATTGTATATATCATCTGCTCAGCTCCTCCTGCTCTATAACATGATACCTGCAGATTGTACTGCATTGTATAAATCTGCTCAGCTCCTCCTTCTCTATAAAATGATACGTGCAGATTGTACTGTATTGTATATATCATCTGCTCAGCTCCTCCTGCTCTATAACATGATACCTGCAGATTGTACTGTACTGTATATATCATCTGCTCAGCTCCTCCTGCTCTATAACATACCTGCAGATTGTACTGTATTGTATATATCATCTGCTCAGCTCCTCCTGCTCTATAACATGATACCTGCAGATTGTACTGTATTGTATATATCATCTGCTCAGCTCCTCCTGCTCTATAACATGATACCTGCAGATTGTACTGTATTGTATATATCATCTGCTCAGCTCCTCCTGCTCTATAACATGATACCTGCAGATTGTACTGTATTGTATGTATCATCTGCTCAGCTCCTCTAGCTCTATAACATGTTACCTGCAGATTGTACTGTATTATATATATAATTTGCTCAGCTCCTCCTGCTCTATAACATGATACCTGCAGATTGTACTGTATTGTATATATCATCTGCTCAGCTTCTCCTGCTCTACAACATGATACCTGCAGATTGTACTGTATTGTATAAATCATCTGCTCAGCTCCTCCTGCTCTATAACATGATACCTGCAGATTGTACTGTACTGTATATATCATCTGCTCAGCTCCTCCTGCTCTATAACATGATACCTGCAGATTGTACTTTATTGTATATATCATCTGCTCAGCTCCTCCTGCTCTATAACATGTTACCTGCAGATTGTACTGTACTGTATTGTATATATCATCTGCTCAGCTCCTCTAGCTCTATAACATGTTACCTGCAGATTGTACTGTACTGTATTGTATATATCATCTTCTCAGCTCCTCTAGCTCTATAACATGATACCTGCAGATTGTACTGTATTGTATATATCATCTGCTCTGCTCCTCCTGCTCAATATCATGTTATCTGCAGATTGTACTGTATTGTATATATCATCTGCTCAGCTCCTCCTGCTCTAGAACATGTTACCTGCAGATTGCACTGTATTGTATATATCATCTGCTCAGCTCCTCCTGCTCTATAACATGATACCTGCAGATTGTACTGTATTGTATATATATCATCTGCTCAGCTCCTCCTGCTCTATAACATACCTGCAGATTGTACTGTATTGTATATATCATCTGCTCAGCTCCTCCTGCTCTAACATGATACTTGCAGATTGTACTGTATTGTATATATCATCTGCTCAGCTCCTCCTGCTCTATAACATGATACCTGCAGATTGTACTGTATTGTCTATATCATCTGCTCAGCTCCTCCTGCTCTATAACATGATACCTGCAGATTGTACTGCATTGTATAAATCTGCTCAGCGCCTCCTTCTCTATAACATGATACGTGCAGATTGTACTGTATTGTATATATCATCTGCTCAGCTCCTCCTGCTCTATAACAGGATGCCTGCAGATTGTACTGTATTATATACATGATCTGCTCAGCTCCTCCTGCTCTATAACATGATACCTGCAGATTGTACTGTATTGTATATATCATCAGCTCAGTTCCTCCTGCTCTATAACATTATACCTGCAGATTGTACTGTATTGTATATATCATCTGCTCAGCTCCTCCTGCTCTATAACATGTTACCTGCATATTGTACTGTATTGTATATATTATCTGCTCAGCTCCTCCTGCTCTATAACATGATGCCTGCAGATTGTACTGTATTATATACATGATCTGCTCAGCTCCTCCTGCTCTATAACATGTTACCTGCAGATTGTACTGTATTGTATATATCATCTGCTCAGCTCCTCCTGCTCTATAACATGTTACATGCAGATTGTACTGTATTGTATATATCATCTTCTCAGCTCCTCTAGCTCTATAACATGATACCTGCAGATTGTACTGTATTGTATATATCATCTGCTCCGCTCCTCCTGCTCGATATCATGTTATCTGCAGATTGTACTGTATTGTATATATCATCTGCTCAGCTCCTCCTGCTCTAGAACATGTTACCTGCAGATTGCACTGTATTGTATATATCATCTGCTCAGCTCCTCCTGCTCTATAACATGATACCTGCAGATTGTACTGTATTGTATATATATCATCTGCTCAGCTCCTCCTGCTCTATAACATACCTGCAGATTGTACTGTATTGTATATATCATCTGCTCAGCTCCTCCTGCTCTAACATGATACTTGCAGATTGTACTGTATTGTATATATCATCTGCTCAGCTCCTCCTGCTCTATAACATGATACCTGCAGATTGTACTGCATTGTATAAATCTGCTCAGCTCCTCCTTCTCTATAAAATGATACGTGCAGATTGTACTGTATTGTATATATCATCTGCTCAGCTCCTCCTGCTCTATAACATGATACCTGCAGATTGTACTGCATTGTATAAATCTGCTCAGCTCCTCCTTCTCTATAACATGATACGTGCAGATTGTACTGTATTTTATATATCATCTGCTCAGCTCCTTCTGCTCTATAACATGATACCTGCAGATTATACTGTATTGTATATATCATCTGCTCAGCTCCTCCTTCTCTATTACATGATACGTGCAGATTGTACTGTATTGTATATATCATCAGCTCAGCTCCTCCTGCTCTATAACATTATACCTGCAGATTGTACTGTATTATATACATGATCTGCTCAGCTCCTCCTGCTCTATAACATGTTACCTGCAGATTGTACTGTATTGTATATATCATCTGCTCAGCTCCTCCTGCTCTATAACATGTTACCTGCAGATTGTACTGTATTGTATATATCATCTGCTCAGCTCCTCCTGCTCTATAACATGTTACCAGCATATTGTACTGTATTGTATATATTATCTGCTCAGCTCCTCCTGCTCTATAACATGATGCCTGCAGATTGTACTGTATTATATACATGATCTGCTCAGCTCCTCCTGCTCTATAACATGTTACCTGCAGATTGTACTGTATTGTATATATCATCTGCTCAGCTCCTCCTGCTCTATAACATGTTACCTGCAGATTGTACTGTATTGTATATATCATCTGTTCAGCTCCTCCTGCTCTATAACATGATACCTGCAGATTGTACTGTATTGCATATATCATCTGCTCAGCTCCTCCTGCTCTATAACATGATACCTGCAGATTGTACTGTATTGTATATATCATCTGCTCAGCTCCTCCTGCTCTAACATGATTCCTGCAGATTGTACTATATTGCATATATTATCTGTTCAGCTCCTCCTGCTCTATAACATGATACCTGCAGATTGTACTGTATTGTATATATCATCTGCTCAGCTCCTCCTGCTCTATAACATGATTCCTGCAGATTGTACTATATTGCATATATTATCTGTTCAGCTCCTCCTGCTCTATAACATGATACCTGCAGATTGTACAGTATTGTATATATCATCTTAATCTATGCCTCACATAATGTCCCATAATTGAAGAGTTTCCTACCCTTAGTGATGGAAAATATACATCTTATGAAAGACAGGAGGATTCGCATTATGCAGTAAATCTGTCTTTACTTGCTCCAGCAACAAAATAGTTAATGTAATAAATGGAGAGAAAAAAACTTGAACAACAGGTATACAGTTAAATAGGGGCAATCAAACATGCTATGTGTCCTTTAACAGCCAATCATAGCTCAGTTCAGGTAACAAAGTGATAGGAAATTCCTCCTCTTTCTTGGTGCATAGGAGTCAACAATGTAGAACAGGAACAAAATCTTCAACACGAAACTGGAAGATAAAGACATCAAGGTAGAAACAGGAATCGAAAACTGGAAGCAGGAATCCAGCATGAAGGTCATCTGAAGGCCATGAGAATTCTGTAAGCTAAAAAAGATTAACAATATGATAGGGTTGGGTAAGCATATGGGAGGGATATTGCTCGTCTCTTGTCTTTCATAAAATCTATATTTTCCGGCACCAAGGGTAGGACTATCTTCAATTTTATATCAAGACAGGAGGCTTCCATTATGCAAGTTTAAAGCTTAGATAATAAAATTATTAACAATATAATATGCAGTATAATAACAATAAGAGTTAGAGACATAAAAACATGAGAATCAGGTCTGAAATAAAAGGTTTTAAAGGTAGAGTCAGAGGACCAATTGGCCGCTTTAAAGGGGTACTCTGCAGCTCAGCGTTAGGAACAAATTGTTCCGAACGCTGGAGCCAGCGCCGGGAGTTGGTGAAGTCATAGCCCTGCCCCCTCATGAGGGGGCAGGGCTATGATGTCATGAGCTCCCGGCTCCAGCGTTCGGAACAGTTTGTCCCAAAACGTCTAGAGATGGAAAACAAGACGCCTTGAGGAGTAAACTGTCTACGAGAAATGTCCAGGACTCGGACATCTGAAACTCTCTTGATGGAAATTAGGCATAAAAGAGAAGTTAACTTAAAAGACAATGGCCTTGATTTACTAAGAGTGGTGTGTAGTTTTCTTTATGGGTTTAAAGGGGTACTCCCGTGGAAAACTTTTTTTTTTAAATCAACTGGTGCCAGAAAGTTAAACAGATTTGTAAATCACTTCTATTAAAAAATCTTAATCCTTCCAGTACTTTTTAGGGGCTGTATACTACAGAGAAATCCAAAAAAGAAATGCATTTCCTCTGATGTCATGACCACAGTGCTCTCTGCTGACCTCTGCTGTCCATTTTAGGAACTGTCCAGAGCACGAGAAAATCCCCATAGGAAACATATGCTGCTATGGCAGCAGAGAGCACTGTGCTTGTGATGTCAGCAGAGAGCTCTGTGTTCCAAAAAGAAAATAATTTCCTCTGTAGTATTCAGCAGCTAATAAGCTAATTAAGATTTTTTTAAATAGAAGTAATTTACAAATCTGAATTCAGGTAGAAAACAGACAGGGTGCACATCTACAATCTTGTATAATGATCTAATTGCTTCTCAGCATAATTTCAAAAACTAACAGGTTGTTAGTATATAAGTTTTGATCAAAAAGTACAAGCCCACTCGCCACGTCAAGGCCACCTATTTAGAGTGGCTCCCTAATGTCCCTAGCATAAAATGGTGTAGCACTGGGCGGCGACCACCACCGCCGCGACACCAGTGCCCACAGGGGGAACGGCCCACTGGCAGAGCATGGTAAGTGAGCTGTAGCATCCTGTTCACACTGGTGTGGTGCTGTGCGGCGTCCGTTGCTGCCGTGGCGCCGTGTCTGCGGGAATGTGCGACCCATAGACTTGTTTGGGTGGCACTGGGGCCGCTCTGCCAGTGGGTCGTTCCCCCTGTGGGCACTGGTGTCGCGGAGGTGGTGGTCACCACCCAGTGCTACGCCATTTTATGCTAGGGACGTTAGGGACCCACTCTAAATAGGTGGTCTAGACGTGGCGAGTGGGCTTTGTACTTTTTGATCAAAACGCATACTAACAACCGGTTAGTTTTTGAAATTATGCTGGTACGGTACGCCTTACCTTACCTTAATCAAAAGAGGCGGCAAGATCATTTAGGATATGTGGGATAGGTGCAAGAATGGGATCCAGATTCCTTTCAGAGCACCAATAAACCCAAAGTTTCCAGGCTGATCAGTAAGCTGCACCCGATGCTCTAAACGAATGAATGCCGGGTGCAGCAGAGAGATCAGGACCCCTGTGATCAGACATCTTGTCCTCTGTTCTTTTGATAGGGGATACGATGTCTAGACTACCCCTTTAATATAAAAATTATAAATGTATTATTAAAATTAATAAGGAGGCTGATAAATACACAATATAGTACTAATAAGTACTGTAAGATAATACTGAGGGGAGCTTGGAGAACAGCGTTGAGTGGCTGAGGTAACTGAATGGGTGCTGCGTCTGAGGGGAGAGGCGGGAAGCCGATACTGATCACCATTCGGCAGGTCTCGCAAGATAGCAGTAAAAGAATTATGTCACAGAAGCCAGCAACGGAGCGTGCGCGCACAACAGAGCACCAGCAACGGGACCTGAGAAAAGAAGTAAGCGACGAGAAAATAAACAGGAATGAGAAGATGTAAATACCGGAATATATAATGAATAAGATTGAGTAAACGTAAAAAAAAAAAAAACGGGAACAAATGTATAAGAATAATGGAAAAAAAAAATTATATATTACTTAAGGAGAGCATAATATGCAGACATAACAGCGGGAAAAAAAATATAGAAACATTATGAGGAGAAAGAAAGGAGAATAAACAATAAGGAGAAAACAACCTGTGGACTTGACTTAACTGCGGAGCAGAAAGAAACAGGAGGAATTTCCTATTACATCACCTTATGTTACCTGAACTGAGCTATGATTGGCTGTTATAGGACACATAGCATGTTTGATTGCACCTATTTAACTGTATATCTGTTGTTCAAATTTTTTCTCTCCATTTATTACATTAACTATTTTGCTGCTCGAGCAAGTAAAGTGAGATTTATTGCTTAATGTGAATCCTCCTGTCTTGATATAAAATCTTTTTTTTTTTTTTATAGATTATAGTACTTATATCCCTCTTCTCAGCTCTATGGGGGACATGTATCAAAGATTTTAGCCCTGTTTTGTGTGTATTTTTTTGCGCAAAATTTTGCGCAAGCCCTTTTTTTTTGCGCATTTTTTGGCGCACGTTTTGGTAGTGCATGTCCTCCAGATGTGGCTGAATCAGGGCACCTTGGAGTGACATATATAGTACACATGGATTTATTAACTGCGTACTTTTCCTTTACACCAAAAATGTTGCCGCAAGAGCTGTTTTTTTTGCGCAAATATAAGCCATCTTGGATTTAACGTAGCAAGATGCTATAAATCATCGATTCTATTTTCCAAAGAGTGGATTGAGGAGATTACTATATTTACCCGCAATTTATGAAGCTCATTGCGCTTGATTGATAAATTTATCTCTTCTGTGCATAATTTAGAATTCGGGAAAAGGGGTAAAATGCTTCTACCATACACAAATAATGATACATGTCCTCCTATATGTATACTGCTGCTATCTCTATAGGATCAGTATATACAATAGTTATACCCCCTCCCGCTCTATTTGTATACTGCTGCAATCTCTATAGGATCAGTATATAATAGTTATACATCTCCCCTCTTAGCTCCATCATGATTATCTACTGTTGTACGTCCCGCTCCTTTGGGATCCATTTTGCAGGACAATTCCACATATCATGGAGAGGTTGTTATGGGGTGACAGTGACTATAAGCTGGGGTGACCCCTCTTTGTGTTGTCAGGTCCTCGGGAATGTGTGGTATGCGGGAACCTGGCAACTCATGAATGTGCCGAGTGCTTTAATGACATCATCCTCTCCGACTACGGCCTCAAGCAGTACTGTGCGGTGTGCAGCACACAGGTAAGGTGCCGCATATATGATGGAGTCCTATATAGTCCATTGGGTTCCCCCATAAGCCAACAAAGTGGGCTCTTACTCCATAGAGCCATTACTGTCTATGTCTAACTTGGCGCCCTTTGGTAGTGCTGCCCCTGCAGTAGCGAGATGTTCTAATATGGAGGAAGAACTGGGTAATAACGGGATAACTCCTCTCAATGGGAAGGGAGGAAACTGTAAATTTGGGTTGTCTAAGGTGAGGGGTCTTACCTATATAACACTGGGCTTCTATATCTGCCCTGAAGGTCCATTCACATCACAAGAGGAAAGACCACAAACCCGTCCTGCTACAGATCCCTGACGCCTTCCTGAAGGCGCCAAACAAGATCCCGAGGGAGAAGCTGGAGCTGTTTGCTGTGCTGTGCATCGAGACCAGTCACTACGTCTCCTTCGTGAAGTACGGGACGGAGAAAGGCAGCTGGATGTTCTTTGATAGCATGGCCGACCGATTCGGTGAGCGTCTAAGGTTTACCATCCTACAGGTTCCACATTTAAAGGGGAGCTCCACTAAAAGTCATTAAGGTTTCGGTCACTCAGGAACATCCTGTAGCCTGTATGATGGAGATACCAGCAGGGCCAGTGTTCTTTCCGTGGAGCATCAAGCTTTGTTGGGTTCCAGAACATATACCCCCCCCCCTTAAAGGACATCTTATCCCCTATCCAACGGCAGGACCCCCGCAATCTCCCTGCTGCACCCGGCGTTCTTTTAGAGTGTCAGGTTCAGCAACGGAGGCTTGTGACGTCACGGCAATGCCCCGCTCGTGATGACATCACGAGCGGGGCATTGCCGTGACGTCACAAGCCTCCGCCCCGCATCGCCTGTCATCCGGCACCGAGCGAAATTCGCTCCATGCACCGGATGTCTGGGGTGCCGCAGCCAAGATCACGGATGTCCCCAGTGGCTACCCCCATAATCAGACATCTTATCCCCTTTCCTTTGGATAGGGGATAAAATGTCTAGGGGTGGAGTACCCCTTTAAGTGTGTATCTTAATCTTTATTGTTTCCACAGGGAGTGAAAACGGATACAACATCCCTCGAGTTACCCTCTGCCCGGAGGTGGCCACCTACCTGGCGGCTCCGCTCAGCGACCTCGTGAACCAGAACCCCCGTGAGATGAAAGGTGTGGCCAAACGCCTCTTCTGTGACGCCTACATGTACATGTATCAGAGTAAGAGGATGGCGCTCTATAAGTGAAGGGAGACCCGGAACAGATCTCCACCACACGCCTGGCCCGGATCTGGAAGGACCGCCAATGGAAGAGATCTGTCAGGTCTCTCGGAAGGGTTGGGGTTCCTCCTGTTGGCGACTTATCAATGCAATGTGATGTCTTTCACCTACACGTAGAGCGAGAAGAGGACGTCCATGTCCAGACATTCTCCTATCTGACTCTGGTGCCAATGCCGCCATCTTCTCTTATGGACATGTGGGGGGATAAATGGGAGGAATCTTCAGGTCTGGTCTTCCTTTGAAGGACATCACTGTGAAGTAATAGGATTTCTGGTCTCCTCTTTCAGGTTCCGATCAACTGGTCCAATCCTGGCCCATAATATTCCTTAAATGTGGGATAAAAGGGGTAACATTTGTGCGAAAGCAAACTTTCTACATTGTGACATAGAAATGAATTTATCAATAAAGGGGTTATGCAGGGTTAAAAAACAAAACATAGTTGTTTTCATTTGGAAACAGCGCCACTCTTGGCCTCAGGTTGTGTGTGGTATTGCAGCTCAGTTCCATTTAAGTGAATTGTATGGTGTCCATATTAGGACATGATCAGGCGTCAGACAAACCTCAGTCGTGCCTCAGACGTCAGCCAGACAGCCGTTAAAGTTTTCCAGCCTCCCTACGCTAACTGCGTAGCGGAGGAAAGCAGAAAATGCGCTCTGAGTGGTACGGACAACTGAGCATGTGCAGGACTACGCTCCTAATGCTGCCTACTTTAGCCCTACGCTGTCAGTGGAGTGCTGCGCATGCGCTCCCAGTTTTCTATGAATCGAGGAAAACTTTACATCAACGGCTGTTCGGCTGACATCTGAGGCGTCACGGAGGTTTGTCTGACGCCTGATGATGTCCTAATATGGACACCATATGTAACAATGTATCAGGAATACAGACGATATTCAGAACATCTGGAACAATGTATCAGGGATAGAAATTTACAACATCTGCAGAAATGTAACAATGTATCAGTGATAGGGATGATATTCACAACATCTGGAACAATGTATCAGGGATAGAAATAATATTGTCAACATCTGCAGAAATGTAACAATGTATCAATGATAGGGATGATATTCACAACATCTGTATCAATGATAGATGATATTGACAACATCTGCAGAAATGTAACAATGTATCAGTGATAGGGATGATATTGACAACATCTGTAACAATGTATCAGTGATAGATGATATTCACAACATCTGCAGAAATGTAACAATGTATCAGTGATAGGGGAAATATTCACAACATCTGCAGAAATGTAACAATGTATCAGTGATAGGGATGATATTGACAACATCTTTAACAATGTATCAGTGATAGGGGAAATATTCACAACATCTGTAACAATGTATCAGTGAACGTCTGGTGATCCAGCAATCTCAGGGCCGACACTTTCCAGACTATTGAAAGTTGTTGTTAATTTATCAATAAAATCTAATGACAGTGAAATGTCTCCTTTTTTTTAATAATCTTTAACCCCTTCATGTCCCGGGGTTTTTCCATTTTTGCACTTTAGTTTTTTCCTCACCACCTTTATAAACTCTTTCAATTTTCCACCTAAAAATCCAACAAAATTGTGCAACAAAATTGAAGAAAAAACATAAAATTTTGTCATTTTGGATTCTTCCGTTTCTACACAGTACATTTTTCATTAAAAATGACACCTTATTATTATTCTGTAGGTCCATACGATTAAAATGATCCCCGACTTATATAGATTTGATATTGTCGTACTTCAGGGAAAAATCATAACTACATGCAGGAAAATGTATATGTTTAAAATTCTCATCTTCTGACCCCTATAACTTTTTTATTTTTCTGTGTATGGGGCGGTATGAGGGCTCATTTTTTGCGCTGCGATCTGAAGTTTTTAGCGGTACCATTTTTGTATTGATCGGACTTTTTGATCGCTTTCTATTCATTTTTTCATTATATAAAAAGTGACCAAAAATACGCTATTTTGGACTTTGGAATTTTTTTGCGCGTACGCCATTGACCATGGGGTTTAATTAATGATATATTTTTATAATTCGGACATTTCCACACGCGGCGATACCACATATGTTTATTTTTATTTAACCCCTTAAGGACTCAGCCCATTTTGGCCTTAAAGACTCAGACAATTTAATTTTTACATTTTCGTTTTTTCCTCCTCGCCTTCTAAAAATCATAACTCTTTTATATTTTCATCCACAGACTAGTATGAGGGCTTGTTTTTTTGCATGACCAGTTGTCCTTTGTAATGACATCACTCATTATATTATAAAATGTATGGCGCAACCAAAAAACACTATTTTTGTGGGGAAATTAAAAAGAAAAACGCAATTTTGATAATTTTGGAAGGTTTCGTTTTCACGCCGTACAATATGGTAAAAATGACGTGTGCTCTTTATTCTGAGGGTCAATACGATTAAAATGATACCCATTATTACATACTTTTCTATTATTGTTGCGCTTTAAAAAAATCACAAACTTTTTAACCAAATTAGTACGTTTATAATCCCTTTATTTTGATGACCTCTAACTTTTTTATTTTTCCGTATAAGCGGCGGTATGAGGGCTCATTTTTTGCGCTATGATCTGTACTTTTTTTTATACCACATTTGCATATAAAAAACGTAATACATTTTTTATAATTTTTTTTTAATAAAATGTATTAAAGTAGCAATTTTGGACTTTTTTTTTTTTTTTCGTTCACGCCGTTCACCGTACGGGATCATTAACATTTTATTTTAATAATTCGGACATTTACGCACGCGGCGATACCAAATATGTCTAAATTTATTTTTTACGCTTTTTGGGGGTAAAATAGGAAAAAACGGACGTTTTACTTTTTTATTGGGGAGGGGATTTTTCACTTTTACATTTTTTTTTTACACTTGAATAGTCCCCATAGGGGACTATTCATAGCAATACCATGATTGCTAATACTGATCTGTTCTATGTATAGGACATAGAACAGATCAGTGTTATCGGTTATCTTCTGCTCTGGTCTGCTCGATCTCAGACCAGAGCAGGAGATGCCGGAAGGTGAGGGGACCTCCATGCGGTGTTCTGAATGATCGGATCCCCGCAGCAGCGCTGCGGGCGATCCGATCATTCATTGAAATCGCTTACTGCCGCAGATGCCAGGATCTGTATTGATCCCGGCATCTGAGGGGTTAATGGCAGACGCTTGTGAGATCGCGGGCGTCGGCCATTGCCAGCGGGTCCCTGGCTGCGATCAGCAGCTGGGATCAGCCGCGCATGACACGGGCATCGCTACGATGTCCGCGGTTATGCACAGGACGTAAATGTACGTCCTGGTGAGTTAAGTACCACCGCACCAGGACGTACATTTACGTCCTGCGTCCTTAAGGGGTTAAACAGTTTTTCAAACTGGGAAAGGGGGGGGAGGGTATTCAAAATTTTGTTAGGGAAGGGGTTAAATGATCTTTATTTACTTTTTGATCTTTTTTTTTGGGAATGTTATAGCTCCCATAGGAGACTATAACACTGCACACACTGATCTTTTACACTGATCATTGTTATCCCATAGGAGACTATAACACTGCACACACTGATCTCTTATACTGATCATTGTTATCCCATAGGAGACTATAACACTGCACACACTGATCTTTTACATTGCAGTGTTATAGTCTCCTATGGGATAACAATGATCACACACTAATCTCACATTGTTATCCCATAGGGGACTATAACACTGCACACACTGATCTCTCACACTGATCAGTGTTATGCCATAGCATAGCATTGATCAGTGTTTCTGCTGCTTGACTGGATCTCAGGCACAGAGCAGTCATTCGGCGATTGGACACACAGGAGGAAGGTAGGGTCCCTCCTCCTGTTCGGGACACCGTGATTTCGCTGCGGCGGTCCCCGAACAGCCCATTGAGCTAACAGGCACTGATTAGCTTTCACTTTAGATGCGGCGATCAACTTAGAACGCTGCGTCTAAAGGGTTAATAGTGCGCGGCACCGCAATCAGTGCCGGGGGCTAATAGCCCGCTATGACGCCCCGGGTTATGGGAAGGAATAGGATCCAGGACGTACCCGTACCTCCTGTGTCGGGAAGGGGTTAGAGGGGAACTCTGCTGGAAAACATTTTTATTTTATTTTTTTAAATGAACTGGTGCCAGAAAGTTAAACAGATTTGTAAATTACTTCTATTAAAAAATCTTAATCCTTCTAGTAATTATATGCTTCTGGATGCTCCACAGGGAGTTGTTTTCTTTCCGAATTTCCTTTGTCTGACCACAGTGCTCTCTGCTGACACCTCTGTCCATTATAAGAACTGTCCAGAGTAGGAGCAAATCCCCATAGCGAACCTCTTCTGCTTTGCACAGTTCCTAAAATGGATAGAGAGCACTGTGGTCAGACAGAAAGGAAATTCAAAGAGAAAAGAACCTTCTGTGGAGCATACAGCAGCTGATTTTTATATAGAAGTAATTTACAAATCTGTTATATATCTATCTACAGCTTTGACGTGCTGCTGGGACTTGTGGTGTCACACATTAGATTTAACAGTAACAGCATAAAGTGGGCAAAATATTTCACCCAATGACACCAGCATTATCAGCAGGGTGCAATTCTGCTATTTGGCCTCCAGATGTCAGTGTTGCTACATGAAAAGTAAATGATGCTGCGTCCAGGTTTATAGTGGTTTCTGCACCGAAGGGGAGGAAAATCGTGAGCAATCCAAAAACTATAAAAAAAGAAAAACAGGAATACAAACTAATAGAACATAAGAAACAACTAGAGATGAGCGAACTTACAGTAAATTTGATTCATCACGAACTTCTCGGCTCGGCAGTTGATGAATTTTCCTGCATAAATTAGTTCAGCTTTCCGGTGCTCCGGTGGGCTGGAAAAGGTGGATACAGTCCTAGCAGACTCTTTCCTAGGAATGTATCCACCTTTTCCAGTCCACCAGAGCACCTGAAGGCTGAACTAATTTACGCAGCAAAAGACATCAACTGCCGAGCCGAAAAGTTTGTGACGAATCAAGTTTACTGTAAGTTCACTCATCTCTAGAAACAACAACCAGGACAGGAAGGAGATGAATATCAACATCCCAATGATCACCACATATAATAGTTACAGTGTATTTTAAAAAGTATTGTAAAAAACATTGGAATATACTAAAAAATGATCAGAACGTAGGGAAACATCCCCATAATAAACACAGCTGCAACAATTATTAAAACAACAAAATCAACAAAAACTCCCATCTATGGTTCCCCCAACCAGCAGGCGTCATCCGTGTAGACATTACTGAGGGAAAACTGCAACAAAAACCCAAATCCACAGACAGAGAAGAATTGTATCAAAATAATATACAGCAGAATATTATATGTGAACACCGGGAGTAATATATGCTGTACGGTGACCCTGACAATGACTTTACGTTGGCCACACAAAAATGGAGGCGCAGACCCCGTGTAGACACCTTGGTCCGTCTTCATGAAAAATATACAAATCTTTAAATATTTATTATCTTTTATTCAAATGTCACGATGAGGGGGAATTCATCTCTAGGAAATCGTAATCGTATATAATATCTCTATGGTACATATATAATATCTCTATGGTACATATATAATATCTCTATGGGGCATATATAATATCTCTATGGTACATATATAATATCTCTATGGTACATATATAATATCTCTATGGGGCATATATAATATCTCTATGGGGCATATATAATATCTCTATGGTACATATATAATATCTCTATAGTACATATATAATATCTCTATGGTACATATATAATATCTCTATAGTACATATATAATATCTCTATGGTACATATATAATATCTCTATGGTACATATATAATATCTCTATGGTACATATATAATATCTCTATGGTACATATATAATATCTCTATGGGGCATATATAATATCTCTATGGTACATATATAATATCTCTATAGTACATATATAATATCTCTATGGTACATAGAGATATTATATATGTACGAGAGAGATATTATATATGTACCATAGAGATATTATATATGTACTATAGAGATATGATATATGTACCATAGAGATATTATATATGTACCATAGAGATATTATATATGTACCATAGAGATATTATATATGTACCATAGAGATATTATATATGTACTATAGAGATATTATATATGGTACATATATAATATCTCTATGGTACATATATAATATCTCTATGGTACATATATAATATCTCTATGGTACATATATCATATCTCTATAGTACATATATAATATCTCTATGGTACATATATAATATCTCTCTCGTACATATATAATATCTCTATGGTACATATATAATATCTCTATAGTACATATATAATATCTCTATGGTGCATATATAATATCTCTATGGTACATATATAATATCTCTCTCGTACATATATAATATCTCTATGGTGCATATATAATATCTCTATGGTACATATATAATATCTTTATGGTACATATATAATATCTCTATGGTACATATATAATATCTCTATAGTACATATATAATATCTCTATGGTACATATATAATATCTCTATAGTACATATATAATATCTCTATGGTACATATATAATATCTCTATGGTGCATATATAATATCTTTATGGTACATATATAATATCTCTATAGTACATATATAATATCTCTATGGTACATATATAATATCTCTCGTACATATATAATATCTCTCTCGTACATATATAATATCTTTATGGTACATATATAATATCTCTATAGTACATATATAATATCTCTATGGTGCATATATAATATCTCTATGGTACATATATAATATCTCTCTCGTACATATATAATATCTCTATGGTGCATATATAATATCTTTATGGTACATATATAATATCTCTATAGTACATATATAATATCTCTATGGTACATATATAATATCTCTATAGTACATATATAATATCTATAGTACATATATAATCTCTGGTACATATATAATATCTCTATGGTACATATATAATATCTCTCTCGTACATATATAATATCTCTATGGTGCATATATAATATCTTTATGGTACATATATAATATCTCTCTCGTACATATATAATATCTCTATAGTACATATATCATATCTCTATAGTACATATATAATATCTCTATGGTG